>NC_063437.1:11249759-11557443 GCF_020379485.1 Brassica napus
ATTCATTCATTTCCTCTCAGACAATTCAAAACTTACTTTGCAGAATAGAATTTATCAAAAGAATAGATTAGATAAAAAATATGTTAGTTTCTTGGTTCTTCTTTGCCATAAGATGTTTCGAAGTACTCAAGCAGCTGAGTATAACAGTTCGCAAGTTCTTTAAATCCTTTTAAAAGACACACAAAAACAAGAGAGAATATGAAATCTTGAATGGAATAGAAAAACTAGTTAAAGTTCAGAATCCAAAATATTGGTTAGAGAGGGAAAGAGAGAGAGAAGGGATCAAACCTTCAAACCTTGAGAGTTTGTGAGAATTGAAGAGTCTGCTGCATGGAAAGTTCGTCATGATTGGAAGACTGATGAAGAAAGAAGAACGATGGCTTTAAAGATGTTGAGCTCTCCATTTAATTCCTATTTTAAGAGATAGAGAAGAGAGATAATGAGTTAAGTGAAGAGATCCAAGAGGGTATGATAATGGAGTAAGTAAGAGAGAAAGAGGAGAGAGATCCAAGGGGAGTCACTGCAAGACTCTTTAAACACATTCCATACTTCTTCTCAAGTTAATTATTTTTTTTTAAAATACTATTTATTTCAAGTGGGAAATCAATTTTTAATTTCTTTAAGGACAAATATGAACAAATTTAAAAAATTTTGTGAATGGTTACAAAAAAAAAGGTCCAAGCCAGCCGACAAATCAAACAAACGACCGGAGAATGCATTTTTAGGCCACATGATAATACTAGCTTTTATTATCTAAAGAAATTTATTTAAGCGCTAATGATGGGATCAATTATAAAAAATATGCACAGGTAAAGAAATTCGGAAGGATATTGTAGATGGAAAAATAATGGAGCAGAATTATTAACATTTTGTTAACTAAAGAGAAAAGAACTTTCAACAATTTAAAAATCTCTTGTCCCTTTCTTGAAATTTAAAAGAATGAATTTATAGAAAAGTATAATAAATACACAAAGTGTGAATACAAGAAGTGGGGACACACACATAGGAATCAAAATTCAAGTCACGGACTCGTTTGATGGTTTACTGCCTTTATGAGGCTTAAAATATCGTTCGTTCATTCATGTGATGATGTGAAGTGATTTATATATTTTGTCCACTAAAATCATAGTCAAAACTATGGAATTGCATTGTAACCAGACGACCAAAAATTCAAAACTATGAAACAATTAAAACTACATGAGGTAGTAACATTATTTAACTCTAGTTAAATAACAAAAAATCCAATAAGTGGGATTCACTTCTTTTGTTGGGTAGGTAGTAACTAGTAAAGAGGGGGAGTCCTCTAAATCACGCGTGACTCATACATGATAAGCAAAAGTTTATGAAACTATCCCAAAGGGAGGAAATGTAAGGATATCGAATTTGGGATTGGACGATACGCGAACTCTCTAGCGTAGCCTAGAGTCTGGTTGATTAGTTGCACGGTGCAGTTTTTTGGCTGTTTGGAAGAGAAGCAACCTGTCTCTCACGGTCACGGGTGCTCCTCGTTGACATATACTATCAGTTGTTGATCAAAAGAAAATAAAAAGCAACATTTTACAAACCGTCGTTGATTTAGAGATGATGATGATATAGCTTGATCAGAAAAAGAGCAATAGAAGAGAAGAGAAAGAGCAATAGTTAACTGTGAGGTGCATTAGGACCTGAACCTTTCGAACTGCTGCCAAATCTCCGTCAGTTGCGGATCCATCTCTCCATTCTTCACCGGCGATGGACTTGGTTCCAAAGAAAGAAAGTACGTAAATTACTTTTAGTAGTATGGGGCTGATCAATCTCAACAACCCGTAAGACTCCATGCCAAAATTAATAGGCATTATAACATCTTAAAAGAAGCCCAATTAGTATCTAGTGTGCGGACTTAATAAATGGGCCATCGAATAACAAGTAAAACTAATGGACTTGAACATTGTACAATATCTCAATAGAAGCTTCTGGGTAATCTAATACGTGTTACCGCCGCAGATTTTGCTTTGCTTGAATGACGCGACCACTCTCTTCCCTTCTCGTCAACGCGTTTTTGTCGGACGACTTTTTCAAAAAAAAAAAAGATTTGGTCTGGTCCACAAAGCACAAAGCCTTAGCCTGTAAGACATATCAACTCAATTTATAGAAAGTTTACAAATTAATTAAAAGAAAAATAAATATCTATTTGACTTTCTTACTCTCTCTCACATCTCGTAATGAGCCACGTCTAGCTTCTTCTAGAGACTAGACCGCGTCTCTGCTACCTGCCGCCTCTCCAACCCTCACTCAAGTTAACAAAAAAACAAAAACATAAATTACATTAGACAAACATAAATAGTTAAATACGACTAATAAATCTGGTGATTTAGTTTATATTTTGATTTTTTATTCGATTGATTTAGCTTTTTTTTTTCTTTATCTAAACCCCTTTTTCGTATTCACACGCAACCTTGGGAGGAGAAATATATATAAAAAAAGAAATGATAATAAAAAATAGGTTTGTCACTTTCGTAGAAATTTCGACTGGATGTGTTATGTGTGTTTATAATATAAATAAGATGACACAACTGCTCCAATGAAAACCTTACAACTTTTCTACATACAAATCTTCTCACCAAACTCTTCTACTTAACAACAACCCTCCCAGATCTCACAATTTCATTCACCCCTCCCTCAAATCGCATCTCTAATTTCGATATCAGATTAACATAATAGTGCGTAAACCAAAACCAGAGAGAGAGAGATGGATAATAACAATAATCAGCAATCGTTTTGGCAGTTCAGCGACCAGACCAGTTAAGAGTCCAGACGCCTCACAACCTGGCGAATCTGTCGTTAAACGACTCCATCTGGAGCACCAAACGCACCGACGGCCGTAGTAGAAACTTCGACATCGCCGCCTCCGACAAAAACCATGTCGAGTATCACAACAACAACAACAACAAGGCTTCTTCCGACATCAACAACAAGTCTTCTTCCACGTGGAAAACTGGAACACTCCATCCCCAACGGTTTCGGACCCGTCGGCTCAAAATCCACATCCACCACCAACGTCAATTTCAACCACACCGACAAAAACTCACCACCAGCCCTTTCAACGACACGTGGCAATTCAACTCCGACAACGTCAACGGCGGTTTCAACAAGGGCATCTACTCTTCTCCATCCCCCCGCGCCCAAGAGCAGCTATGGCTTCAACTTGAAGAGCAAAGGGATCATCAATGAAGATCATCATCAGATCCCCAAGAAGAATAGGAAGAATCAGAATCATCATAAGAACAACAACAAGAAAGAAGATGATGGTTTGGACAAGAGGTTCAAGACTCTTCCTCCCGCGGAGGCTCTCCCCAGGAACGAGACCATCGGCGGCTACGTCTTCGTCTGCAACAACGACACCATGAGGAGAATCTCAAGCGCCAGGTTTTCGGTTTGCCTCCCAGGTACAGGACTCCGTCAGAGCCATCACTCCGGGGCTTCCTCTCTTCCTCTACAACTACTCCACTCACCAGCTTCACGGTATCTACGAGGCGGCGAGCTTCGGGGGAACGAACATTGAGCTGAACGCTTTTGAGGACAAGAAATGTCCGGGAGAGTCTCGGTTCCCGCTGTGAGGGCTGTGACGAGGAAGGTGTGTTTGCCGCTGGAGGAAGACTCTTCAGGCCCATTCTGCATCACTACGACGACGGCCCTAAGTTCCGCCTCGAACTCAGCGTCCCTGAGGTGCTTTCTCTTTTGGACGTTTTTGCTGAGCAAACCCTTGAGTTAAAAAAAAAACCTTGAAGACAGGGTGTTGATGCTCTGCATTATTATTATATGTTTACAGAAAGAGAGATGTAATCCCGTTTACTAGTATAAAGAGTATTAATAATTGTCTCCAGAAGATAAAAATGGTGGTTGTGTTTATACAGTTTTCGGTTTCTTTAGTTATGTTTTTCTAAATTACTATTTTCTCAGAGTATATGTGAGAAATTAGATAAGGAGATGTGTGGGTAGAAGGATAAACCAGACAATCATCTTTCACTTGTTTCGTGTAAAGTAAATCAGTTTGTACACCCAAAAGTATTGTAAATGAGGATGAAGTCGAAGAATTGTGAATAAGGATTAGAGAGTACTTTAGAGTTAGGTAGTAGTACTACTTATTAGGGATGCTTGGTTCACTTGTAGTCATCAAGAAAAGTTCTATAAGAATTCTAAGTTTCAAATACAAATTTTTTTTTGTAGAAAGAAAATTTTCTGATATACAAAGGCTATCTTAAAGATTAGTTGTCTACTTCCCATCACAAGAGTTTTTCCCAACATATCTAAAGTTAAAATATTGTAGGGGATACCAAGTTTTTATAAATCTGGATATGTTCATATGCAATAATCTTATTGACGGTAAGAGATTGGTTCGGTTACTCGCCACTCATTTATCTTTCCGATTATATTGTATGAACGTACATATATTTATTGTATCATACTACCACTTTAAGTACAAATCAAGTGGTGGGGATTTAGAGTCACCACGACCAAAGTCAACCTCGTCCATGCTCTGCCCTATGCGGCGGTATCTACCTCCGGCCTCCACAAAACCCGGACAAGGCCGGTAAGCCTTAATGGGCCACCAACCGAAGCCAGGGACAGTAGCAATGCCTCCTTGAATCCGCCCGTCGCCGTTGCAACCATTCTCTATTCACCTCCTTCCCGCACCCTCTGCAACAACTGTTCAACACATTCATATTCCTAAAGTTAGTTTATTGTCTGTAGCTACAGACTTCATTGTAATCGATCAAGAGGGGGAAAAGGCACCTGACATTCTGTCCGTCGTCGTCGTCATCAGTTTCTACGACGGAGGCCGTGGAAGAAGATAGTGGACGAGGGGATGATGATGCTTTGAAGAAACTCTGATACTGTTCGAGCTCAGCGATGATTGATAAAGCCATGTGTATGATTTCTGACTACCATTGTTAGCGATGAAACATGGCGCTTGAGAGACTGAAGAAATAGAACTCGCCATCTCTCTACCTGAGCTGAGTTCAGAGAGTCCGAAAAGATAATAACGGATGGCCACAAAATCTAGAAAAAAACATTACCTTTTTTTTTAACATTACCAGAAAACAAAAATGCATTGCTATCGAAAACCATATAATTTCCAGTTATTGGTCTGGTCCGGTCTGAATTAACCGAAAATGAAACAAATGCACAAAAAGCTCGACATTTTTTTTGGCTATCAAATATTCGGTTCAACGTACTTTTGGTACCGGTTGAGTATTTTCTAATTGGTTCGAATATTTATCAAAAACGAAAAATTTTCAGTTTTAATTTGGCTATCAAATATTCGGTTCAACGTACATCTGAAAATATTCAAAATTGTTGAATTATCCAAAAATATTATTATATACGATGTTAAAATAATGTTTTACTGTTCCTAAGAATAGGAATACAACATAATGGTGTACAAACAGCTCTAGTTCTGGTTATCTAATTTTAAGTGGAAAGTGAATAATAGTTGATATTATTACTAGGGAAAATTGAACACATATACATAACAAACACCAAAATTAATTTCTACACATAACAACTCTTTTTTTTTTTTCACGATGAGATACAAAGATAAATCTTAGTACGAATCGGCAAAAGCCGAGTTGCGAATATCGATCCAGTGTGGCACACACGTGTTAACATATGAGAAAACACGCTTCCTTGTTCGAGCTTGTCTTGCCAGGAAGTCTGCTTTGGTGTTACTGGATCTGCTCTTGTAGACCACTTGTCCATCTTGGTAGGACGTCCTTACAGTTTTAAACTCGTCAAGTTCAGTTGCAAAGGCCGGCCAGTCTTCAGGTGTAGCGATCATTTTGACTAGCTCTGAGAGTCAGTAACGCTGAAACAGTGTAAAGTGAAAGCGAAGTAAACATTTCAGAGGCCATATCAAACTTTTTAGTTCAGTATGAAGCGGTGAGATTTGTCTATGGCATCCTTGGAGCCCCAAGATATCTATTGAACCGTCTTGTAGCTGTAGGATCCATCCTACTCCACTCGTGGTTTCATCATTTTTCCATGATCCGTCCACCCTACATATGAATTAAGGTACCTCAGTGGGGGTTCTTGGTATGCATTCCATGGTGCTTTCACCTGGGTCGATCACTTCATTGGCCAAAAACCATGCATTACATTCACGTATCGCCAGATCAATTGTGTCCATAGGTGAGAATTCACGTCCATTAAACAGTTTTTCATTCCGGGCTTTCCATATATACCAAATAATCCAAGGAAAGACTCTGGTTAATTCCTCCATAGTTCCACATGTATTGGATCTTAAGAGGAGGTAATCCATGTTGGTATAGAGATTTTCTGATGGGAAGACTCCCGGAACCGAAGGAAATCATTGAGAGGGTCCAGCATTGCATAGCGGGAGGGCATGTAAAATCGTATGGTTAATCGTTTCCTCAGCACAGCCACATCTTGGGCAGCTAGGATCGTTCCCAATGTGTCTTTTGAAAAGTCTTTCATTGACTGAAATTGCCCAGATAAAATCTGCCACATAAGATGTCAGATTTTTTCCCGGTTTTGGCTTTCAAATTTTTTCCTTGAGCGGGTTGAGGGAAGGTAGCTGGTTCCTAAATTCAGTATCCTCGTCTGGTTTTGATCTTGCAAGCATATAGCCTGACTTGACCGAGTAGTATTTCCCAGAAGTGGTTAGGTTCCAGCAATATCCATCCCGACCGGGATTTCTCTTGAGATTTAAGCTTCGAACCAACGGTATGTCGTTGGGGTGGAGCAAACTCCTGAGTTTAGAATTGTCCATTCTTTTTCCACAGGATCGATTAGGTCATACACTCTCAGGTTCGGATCATAATCATGTGTTATCGTAGGAGGCCTGGCGGTCTCATCCGGTAACCACGGGTCTTGCCAAACCAGTGTATCTTCCCCTGTTCCTATTGTTCGTCTAAGACCTTTAGTGACAAGATCTTTTGCAGCCATCATGCTTCTCCAGCCATAGGATGGTCTTGAAGCTTTTGGTGCTTTGAAAGGATGTGAATTTCTAAAAATACCTCCCTTTAAGGACCCTTGTAAGTAAAGAATTTGGATTGTGTTCCAATCGCCAAAGTTGTTTAGCTAATAAAGCTATATTAAATTCTTCGAGCGATCGGAACCCAATTCCTCCTTCCTTTTTAGGGAGACAGAGTTTGTTCCATGATATCTAATGCATACCTTTTGAGTTAGGGCCAGAGCCCCACCAAAAATTAGATGTCGCACTAGATATCTTTTTACATAGTCCTTTAGGGAGGAGATAGCACGACATTGGGAATGTTGGAATGGCTGCTGCTACAGATTTGATCATAACTTCTTTGCCGGCTCTGGAAAGGTATTTTGCCGTCCATACACATAACAACTCTTAAGCTATGATATTTGTATAATAATTGCCATATTATCTCTTACCACATTTACTTGAACACTTTTTTTTTCTTTGATTTTTCTTCTTCTTACAAATATGTTTGGACAATTGTTAATAATAACACCTTTTGAAGTTTATGTCTCAAAAATAGCATTAGAAGGAGAAAGTCACAAAATGACATTCATTAAAGGGTAAAATATCCCTAATACCATTGGTTTAAAATTAAATAAACAAATAACAATAAATAAAAATAAATAAAAAATAAATAAAATAAAAATAAAAAAATGAAAAAAAAAGAAATTTTTTTATAGTTTCAGATTATATGTTTCCAGAATCGAAATTTTTATATTTTTTTTGAAAAAAAATTTTCGAAATTTTTTTTTATTTTTTCGAATTTTCTTTTTATAATTTAAAAATACTTTTTGAAACTGTTTTTAAAATTTTTATTTTTAATTTTTATTTTTTATAAAATTTTAAACTCTAATTCCAAAACCCCACACCTTAACTCTAAACCTTAAGGTTTGGATTAATTAACCCAAGGGATATAAATGTATATTTACCTCTTTAATGAAATCTATTTTTGTCACTTTGAGCTTTGAGTGCTACTTTGGGAACAAAACTTGGTTTAGTGATATCCTAGTCTTTTTCTCAATATGTTTTATCCTTCTATTTTTAATTGATTTCAATTCCTGCTACAACACTATTAAACTTTGTATTTTAATATTAAAAATATAGATTTTTTTTTCTTCACGTAAAATGTTTTGAAACTTTCAAAACAAATTTATATTTTATAAGATATTCTATTAACGCGGTTTTAAATCTATAGATTCTCTCTCTCTCTCTCTCTCTCTCCCTCTCCCTCTCCCTCTCCCTCTCCCTCTCCCACTCTCTCTCCACCTTATATTTTGGGTCGACATTGCTTTTTTATTCCAAATATACATCAAAAATAGAATAGTATTTTTTATCCGGTGTGTTGTGTTCATGCTCACGCGCTGAAAAGAAGAAAAATATCTAATTATGTAATCAATTGACACAATTACCAAAAAATGCCTATATTTTTAATTATTTTTCTACTATGGTTATCTCACAAGGTTTATGAATCTTTTATAGATAGTAATTGGTTGAAATCTAGGTTAGATTAAAATCTTGAAAAATATATGGATAAATCTTTCTATTTCTACAAGTTTTTCTTTTTGATCCGAATGCATGTTCGACCCTGAGGCCGGAATACGATAGAAAGAGGCCAGCACAGAAAAGAACCGCTAATTGTATTATATCCCACTTCTTCGATAGGTAATAGAGTTTAAGCTTTTTTCAAGGATAGAGTTTTGCTGTTCTCCTCTCTGTTTAAGCTTCCAACTTCCTTGGTTGTTCATCATGAATGTGGCTTTCTTGTCTTAGCTTTTATGGTGGATTTGATAATTCATCATGATGGATTTGAGCATTCGTTCAGTTGTTTTTTTTTCCAAAATTTATAGTTTGGCTCTGGTTTTAAAGCTTTCGGGGTTGTCCAGCTTTTGACTCCAGGGTCTTCCAGATTAATCTCCTAATATTTTTGGGTTATTTAATTTTGTTGATCATTCCATCGTTTTTAGGATGAAATGATCATCTGTATAACATCAATTTAAAGATGACAAAAGAAATATCACACCAAACAAATAAAGATCTACATAAAGCAAATGTCTAAGGATGTGACGAGAGCTCACGTACATTGGTAATCATAAGATTACGAACAAAGAGAAAAAGGCAGCAGACGAAACATTGTGGTGTAGTAATAAAATGACAAGGCATTCTTGCAGGGAAGACCATCTTATAAAAATTACACAACCTAAATGTCTCTTCCCGGTCTAGACCACACCGATCATTACCAAGCAAAACAGTAGTGGGCATGTGATGCCGGTTTCATTTGGACCAAGCGACTGCGTCAATCTCCGATTGGGCAGCTCGGTACAACTCCAGCCTCTTAGATATGGCGCTGCGTCTCTCCATGACCGCTGGATCTTCGTTCAAAAGTGATGAGAGCCTCTTCATCTGTTGAAAATGGAATTCATCAGCAGTTTAGTTTTTGTTTAGCCGGATGTTATTTACACTCAAGAGAAAAGGCAGGAAAGAACTTACGTCCATGGTACCGAGCTCGGCAAAGAAATGGTCGAGGAGGCTGCGCTTGGCTTCTCGGACTTGGCAGTAGACGATGGACTTGGGGATTGAATTCCGCAGTCCAGCACAGACCATGTTCACGTAAGACAGAACATTGGATCCTGTTGACACATGTAAAAGGTTGTGTGAGGTAGAAAAAAAAAATATATATATATATAGATACCGCATCAGAATATAAGCTTTTGACTATACCGATTCGTCTGAGATAGGAGTCGTTGTAGCGGTCGAAAATGGAGTGCGTAGGGTTACCACCCTTCTCAGCATCCTGGGGAAGCTTCCTGAAGAAATCTACAGTGAGATAACTGCACTCCATGTCTACCAGCTGCAATGTTGCTTTCTTACTTCCCTCCCGCATTTTGTCCAACGACTCTATGGCCGCGTTTGTCACCTCCACTCTCAGAGCTGGGTATTGCTTTAATTCCTGCACATATTCAGCTTCTCTATAACACTGGGACCAATGTATAAAAGTCGTGGTGATATATATTACTAAAATAAGAAGAGAACGTACCACCGTCTCATTCACAGATTTGTGAACCAGATCCTTCAATATCGCATGAACCTAGTAATAAACAAAAAGATTTTAAAAATTACGGGAAAACACTTAATGTTTTTTTTTTTCGTTTCAGAGATGAAAGTTAGAGTTGGTACAGTGTCAACAGATGCTTCAGCAGGGCCTCGGATGGACACAATAGAAGACTCAATGAGACGACGGTAACCTTGCTCAGGGGCAATCAAGTGAGGCTGGTAACCGTCAGCCTCAGTGACCAGCTTGCGGATGTTGTCCATTGCTAGCTGCTTGTCAAATTGAAGTCTCTTCAGAGCCGCCGGAAGCTGGTTATCAAACACGTTGTACACCTTTTCACCACCAGCACGCCTGTGTCATCATTACCCATTAGCACCAAACTATTATAAATATCTATATTTTTTTAATTAAATTTGGCTTGGAGTCATATCAACTCAGACACTATAACCAGTCATGGTATAATTTTATAAATAGTAGTAGCAGCAAGATGGACCAAACATACACTCCATCGAGATGGTCCTTGAATATTTGATCAAAGAGCCGACATATCTCCATTATTGAATACAACTTCCCCTGCACCAAAACATTAATTAAATCTTGATATCTAAGAGAGAATACAAATTAAAGAAAAAAAAAAGAATCACAATGTTACCCCAGCATCAGCTGCAATAGGCTTTCCAAGGCGACTAAGTTCAGATTCCAGCTCTAACACTGTTTTGTTAATAAGCGACTGGATCCCTGGAATTCTTGACTTGATCACATGCTCTAGATGCTGTTCAAACAACAACAACAACAAAAAGCATTGCAATTAGACTCTGCTTGCCACAAAATTCCTAGTTTCCTAGTAGGTTCTTGTTATACTTATATCCTGGTTGTGTTCGCTTCCTAAGCATCAATCTTTGTGAAAACAGTTATCTTGGATCCTTATTACTCTAAAGAAACTCCTATTTACCAGTCCTAAAAGATTTCAGAATGCGTTTATTATTCTAATTTCTAAGAAAACTTTGAAGAAAGCTAAAGAATCCTCGTGAAAGCACTAACCTTGGAGAGCATCTTTGCTAAATGCTCGGAACCCATTTTATGTGCAAGGTGCCTATACTCTGTAGTATTGGAAAAGTACTCCCTCTCTCTTCTTCGAGCCGCAATCATGTCGACATTCTTGTTAATATCTGCTTGGGAGCGGTTGACAACTCCAACCCATGGATATTTGAGTTTAAAAGATTTTCCTTCCAGAATCTGAGCAAAAAACCATCATTAGGTAAGTAGCAGTGAACACAATAGCCGTTAATGAGAAACCATATGTATTATGTTACTACAAAATTAGCTTGCTGTAGCTCGAACATCATATAATAAGTTTATACAACAGCTTTTGTTATTTGATAAGGCAACTTACTTCCACTGCATCTGTCCCCTTGTCCATAAGATCAATCTTTGTCAAGACACCAAATGTTCTCTCCCCTGTAAAGATAAAAGCGAGTATAAGACACAAGGTGATAGCTTAACACGTCTGGTATCTTTGGTGGCAAATGAATGGTTTGCAAAACAGTTACCAGATGGATCAACTTCACGGGAAATTTTAATTGCGTCTGAAGTAGCAAGATCTTGATTTGCAGGTGAAATTGCCAAAATAATGCAGTTGGGCTGTAAGGAAATTTGATTAAACATGAAACAGAATCATGTCAACTAGTTTGCTCCACAAAATAGCAGAAAAAAAAGGGAAAAAGTTATGCATTTAAACTAGCAATAATCTGTCGATAAAACATTAAAGGGTCTGCGACTAAGGATTTCTTATTACCTTTTCAATGTAGGACCGGACCATGTTTTCAATGTCCTTGACTATATTTTCAGATTGTCCCTCTGCATCAACCAAAAGAAGTTCATCGTGTCATGCTAAACTATATACGGTAAAGAATAATATCTATTGTGTCATTCTCCATCGCTAGAGAAATAGACATAAACTCCTTGTTCTACGGTTCCTGTAAATGTGACTTACCAACAGCAACTTTTGTAAGACCTGGAAGATCAATCAATGTCAAGTTGACAACTGCACACATAGCAAAGAGGATAAAAAGTTTAGCAAATGGCATTCCCAAGGGAAAGAAAAAGGCAAATAAAAAAATTAAAAATATGTATCCTAACCATTGGGAGAGTAAATGCTAAGGTGAATGGGAACACTAGAAATGGCCTTGCTGCGTCCAGTCTCCCTGTCAGTCTCATCTTGGATCTCCTTCCTCACAGCAGCTACATAGGTGATTAATTAAGGTTAGAAAAAAATAACCGAAACATGTGAAGCTCAAACTACAAATGAGAGAAGCGAACCCACCAAAATCGGTGAACCTTTTCCTGGGGAGGTGAAGGAACTCAGCATACTCCCGGGCTCCATCATCAATCTTCTGCAACTGTAAGACAAGGGGCCTTCGTGTAACGATACCTACACACAGTTTCCGCTAATAATTAGACAAGGGAACAAGCGGTTTCAAGTTTATAAACTAGGCAAGAAGTGTGATTAATTTACCAGATCCACGGGGTAAAAAGTCCTTCCCGACGATGCTCTCCAGGACTGAAGACTTCCCAGAGCTCTGTCAACATAGTAAATAAACTTAAGGGGGTGATTGTATATATACAATTTCAAAACCAAATCAATGCAATCACCAACAATAACAACAGCATCCAAGTCAAACTCAAGTCCACAATACCAATGGTGACAGTTAGCACATATAGTTTGCATGCAATTCAATTAAACTCTAGTTCTCTACGATCAGGGTGACAAAATAAAACAAGTTTGGGGCACGAGAATCTCAAATCTAGACAATATGCATCTCAGGAATGTCTCAAATTGTGAGATGGATCTTGAAAGCAGGATCGAGAATTAAACCTGACCACCAACGACGGCGATGGCAGGCAAGGAATCCCAGAGAGTAGGGAGGGCGCTAGAGTCTCCATGGTCTCCGAGAGCCGTGCAAGCTCTCTGTATCTTGTTTACCAGAGATATCAGATTCTCCATCTTCCCCCTTCCCCTCTCTAGATCAAATTAAAGCAGATCGGCAAGATCTGATATCTGCACAGGGGAGTAGATCTGACGGAACCAGAGAGAGAGAGAGAAGAGATTTTGAATTTGAGTCGACGAAAAAGCAATTGGGAGTGTTTGGGTCTAAGGGAGAAAATTTAAGCCTAACGCGTTTATACAGTAGCCAAGGAAGGGGTTTTTTTCTTTTATTTTCTTTTACCAAAGGCTTTGGTTTGGACTTTGCGCATAGTGTAATTGAAACGGCGTGGCGTTTACTTCAGCTCTTTAAAGACGACAAACTGCTTGATTGTCCATCAATAAATATAAAATTATATTTAACCCAAAAAATAAATGTAAAAACCCATTTCATCCATTAACTTTATAAATATTTATTAATACTTTTATATCAAAAAGTTTAGACTTCAAGTTTCAAAAAACATGAATTATATTGTGCAAATTTCAAAATTCCAAAAGATAAAATATATACAGATTAATGAAGAAAATAATATAAAACGACATACGATAGTTTATGGTGATATAGTCCAAACAGAATTTTCATAAGATATAGAGAATTATCGTCTATAAAATTCCTATATAATAATTTTCGGGGTAATTAATTAGTGTTAAAAATTAAAAAAAAAATTTAATAATAAATCTATTATTTTGGATGGAGAAATAGAGCCAAAATCAGAAATTAGTACAATTAGCAAGATTAATGGCTTAGTATATATATTTTTATTGCGGACACCTTTTTTTTAAATTTGTTTTCTTTGTAATGAAAAATTCATTTAACTTTTTATGTATTGGAAAAAACAGCCAAATTATGCATAAATTAATGTTTAGCTTATACATTAGATATATATATATATATATTAGTTTTTAAATATATAAACTTTAAAATAAAAATACCCACTTTATTTCATATTCGGTAAAATTATACGTCAAATGTTATATCAATTATCACATCAATTAATTTTAGTGACGTAGATAATGCATCAGTGTATATGTCTTATGTATAACAACATTATTTTTCTACAAATATTTATTTTATAAAACTTGTTTTTAATAGAAAATGCAATAAAATCATTCAAAACTAATTAAAAAGGATTATATTTTATTTTACATAATAAATTATATTTTCCCCTTTCAATTAAATAACAAAAATTATATTCTCACTGCAATGCTTCAATCATAGTGTTTATTCTCGTGTTGTTCTATGTTAATCTAATTCTTTCAATGCAAATAACGTAAACAAGATTAACAAAAAGAAACATGAGAGTAAGCTGTGATTAAAGTATTACAACGGTTGCCCAAAAAAAAGTATTACAACGAAAATATAAATCTTTTTGAGAGAAATATTATTTAATATATAAGATAAAATAAAATGTTCATCTTGATTAGTTTTTGGCTATGTTCGGAGTTGCGCTAGGCACTAATCGGGTAAGACTGCGGTTAGCAAGTTACCAAAATATCGGAGAGTACTTGAAGAATACGCGGATCCTAGTTTTAAATACAATTTAATATAATTATAATACGTTTAGCTAATTTTAAACATAATAACACGAGTTTTTAGACATAATTATATAACTTTTTATAGATAATTTTAAACAGTCTTCTTTTAATTTGTCGAACATTTAGACTAGGGTTTGTTTAATACGAAAAAAACTCCAAATGCAATATGTATGTGTTTGTTTTGGGCTTGAACAATAGTTTTGGACTTAATAGCTAATTATAATTATTTGGTAATGAATAATTACATAAAACCTGTAATAATGAGTAAAACAATTAACCGCATTTCAACTTTACGTGGATAAAATTTTCTTTTTACGCGGTTAATGTGAAAATTAAGCAGTCAGCGCGGATCAACGTTTTACTTCACTGATTTGGTCACCGAACAACACCTAGGCCGCCGCGTCTTTGTACAGAGGGTTTTGGTTAATTTTATTAAAATAATAATATTATAAACTATATGTTTTGTTTTAAGTTTTACTTTATCTTATTTAAGCTATGTTGTTGTATACATGCCATTCACACTAACAAAAATTAGATGCTATGTCATTTACAATACCAAAATTAATTGATCTGATAGTTGGTGTGACAGTTGGTGTATAATTGATATCTTGCATATTTGTATTGTTTTATCCATTCATCCATGAGCATTTTCATCATATAGATTATGATTTAGTCATGTCTAGGTTGCATTTTGCATTCATTGTCCTTATTAGGTGCCGGAGTGTGCCATGGAGTGATTTGAAATGTTTGGGAGCATTGTGATCCAAAAAGTGGTGAAAGATGAGCATGGATGGAGCCTTTAGAGAAATCTTCTGTTACTAAGATTTTGTGGAGACATCGAAAATTGAGTTAGCTTTCTAATGGAAGTGGTTTCAAGTCATTTGAAGATGTAATGAAGGAGTTATGACCAATTTACTAGAGGCATATCCACCCTGTTCGAGCATCCTGGAGCGACCTCTCAGAGCGACCTACCGAGGTCGCTCCCAGCCAGAGCGACCAGTCCAGAGCGACTACCTCAAATCACTCCCAGCCAGAGCGACCAGCCAGAGCGACCAGCTCAAGTCACTCGCGTTTTGACGCGGCGAGACACGAAAAAACGCGTCGGGAGCGACCTCCTGGAACGACTATGCTAGGTCACTCCGCGTGTTTTGCTTGGACGATTTTTATGTTATTTCAGGGGCCTTTTGGTCATTTGTTTTGATGTTTTACACTTTCTAAACCTAAGTTAAGTACTTTTGTAAGCTATTGGAGGCAAAATAATCTCTTTTGGGGAGAGAAGAACTAGTGAAAACTTCGTTTGATTGAAATTCAGATTGCTTTTATCTTGTGTTCTTGTTGATTTCTTATCTATTTCTCTACATGATTAATCTGAAATCCAATATGGGTTTAAGAGGAATCATGGAGATTAGTGAGTAAATCACCTTTTGAATTCATGGGTTAGGGAGATCATAGGTGATTAGGTTAGTTCTAGGATGTTTTAGTATAGATCATTCTTGTTCCTTGCTAGTAGAGTATTCATAATGCATCTTTTGAGTTGGCCACTCAAAAGTTGATCAATAGGCATTTCCCACCCAAAAGATGTTTGATGAAATGCCTGAGACAACTCTCCTAGGCTTTTAGTATACTTTGCCAAAGACATTTGTTGTTAAAGGTGCTAAGATAGCTAATAGACTTGTTAGTAATGATTGCTTTCATATTATTCAACCAAAGACATTTGATGTTTGAAATATGTTAGCAAATGAGCATTCATCTAGACATAGAGCTTACTTAGAATTGTGTCTAGGCTTAAGGTTGATAGTTTGATTGATCATTTGCCATCCTTAGTTCGATACTTGATCACCCAATGTCTAATCCCTATGCACATGAGTTCTCTTTTCCCTTAGTGAAGAAAGTATCATTCTGTTTTTTTCTTTCTAGTATATATTTTTTTTTTTTTTTAATATATATATTTAATAAATCATCCCCGAAGGGCAATCGGAATCTTACAAGTTCCGGTGTACCGGAGAAACATCAATACATAGGTTACAAGTGATTTGGACTCGACTAATACACAGCTCAAGCAAAACAGAGAGGAGCTTAGGTTATGGGAAATAAGATAGAGGAAGACTACTCCCTCCTCCGATAGACACCGTGACCCCATAATCCAGTTTCCAGTGACTTCTCACGGCGGTGGTGTCAACGGCCCGCCAGATCCGTACCCGTTACCTTCAACAGAGCCACCCTCGGAGTGTCCCGCGGCCATAAACGTCGACCTCGATACAGAAGCCAACTCCAAAACCCTAACCGCCGTTAACCGTGACAGCTTCACCGTCTCACAGGTCCGATGTATTGTGTGTTCATCAACTCTTCATGGCGGAGGAAGGAGGAAGACGAGCCGGCGAGATTCAGGACCTAAGAGAACCGCCATCTACAGAGGTGAGATCCACCGACACTGCCAAACCAAACCTTCCCATCGGAGATTAAGCCCCTACCCCGATGACTGACTTGCGGTTCCGGTGGGTCGCCGTCGTCCTCTAACAGTAGACTCCAACCATTCACCGACGAATCACCAGAGCGGTGGAGCTTCATAGGAATTTCCGCTTCAGAAATTCTCCCGAGTCGCAGCGAGAAGCGAGAACACCTCTAGAAACACCAGATCTTGCATATTCCGTCTCGTTGTGCTGATTCCGTTGAGGGGGAGACCACTACAAACACCGACGAGGCCGCCGGAGATCCGCAGTGGCTCCACCCTTTTCAATCGGAGATTTTAGGGTAAAGAGAACGATGGGAGACGCGCGTGTAATACAACTGCCTCTCAAAGGCCTCTCCTTCTTTCTAGTATTAGTAGTAGTTTAAAACCCATCTAAATCATTGGTTGCACTTAGATTAAGTGAGTACTTGCATTCTCGGTGCTTTGATATCCCTCAGAACTGGTTCGACAATCTTTTATACTACAACATTTGTCTTAGGAGCCTTGAAAACTCATAACATCAATAATTTTGACCAATAAACATGTGTAGTATTTGGTAATATTAGCTGGACGAAATTAAAGTGCGGTACGGTCCAACTGCAGTTCGTGCGGTTTGCGGGATAAGTGCGGTTTTGATAAAAAAAATAGTGCAGTTTTGATAATAAAAATAGTGCGGTTTTGATAAAAAAAAGTTGTCCGTTTTGAAAGAAAAATAAAATAAAAAAAATAATGGTATAAGATATTTTTATTATTAAATTATTTATTTTAATATATAATCCTAATAAATGTGTTTATTATTTTTTTCAAATGTCATACCCAAAAATTTATATTTGTATCTTTTGATATTTGTGCTAGACAAAATGGAGTAAAGTTTAGCTAATATTCTAAAATAAAATTATTCAGTGGTAAAAATATAGACATAAAATTACAATACAAAAAAATGTCGAGTAACCATAACCATAAAATTAAGAAAAATTTGCCAAAACACCACCGAAAATCAACTACATTGTCCCTATAGCATAAATCCTTTTTTGGTCGGATTTGGACATAGATACCCCTGGCCAATTTCAAAAAATCATATCAATTATTTTAAGAGTCAGAAAAATATGAAAAATTATTCAAAATGTACATAAACATGAAACAATCATATGAAAAATAATTTGGCTGACTAAATATTAGTGTAACACAATTTCATATTTTGATCTTCGGATCGCAGAAAACAAAATCTACTAACTACGGATATGTAGATCGTAGTTTCGGTTAACTACATAGGTATCTGACGTATGAAGATAGTAAAGTCTACGGTTTCGTAATATGTCTACTACCGTAGAAAGAAAAGGTTACGGTTTTGCTTACGATCTGAACCCCGAAAGATTTCATGAACTAGTGTCTCCTATATAACTACTGTCCCGGAATCATAGAATCTGCCAGTTACTAATCCTCTACCACGGTAATATTTCGTTATCTACTAAGATACTATAACCTATCTCTGTAGGATTATACATTCTGCCGTCGTATCTACCATCATATATCAAAGCTACGTGCAGCAGAATGCATGTTCTGCCAAATTCGAATTATTTTCGAAAATATTCCTTAAATCTCTCCAAAATCTGTTGAGAAATATTCTCTAAATCTTTAATTTTCTAAATTTTACGTGTTTCCTAAAGTTATGTTTTCTAAAAAATAACCGTGATCTCTCTTCTTTTTCTTCACAACTTCTTGATTAATTTTGAAACCACCCCAAAAATTTGAATCCCTTGTTGAAGAACATGCATATCTATGCCTCTTGTGGGGTGTGGAAATTTGATCCCTGTAAAGGATGGGGATTTGCTTTTGATAAGGAAAAAGGAGGAAGAGTACTTGCTGTGGAATTGAGAAGTTCCTTTGAAGATCTAAGGACTACGGCTTTTGAGGATTTTGGCATTGACCAAAACGATGTCGAGCTTGAGTTAAGCTACTTACCTATGGAGTTAATCAGTACGATAGACTGTCCTCCAGTTATCATTGGGAATGATCGGCAACTCAAGAATTTTCTTACATATGTACGTGGAAAAGCTTCTTCAAGGTTGTGTGTGTCTATTTCACCTCTCAATGCAAACAACGACAACATTGAGCTTGATAAGGAGCAATCTAACGCGTCTGGCAGAGACCGACGTGAGCCTCCCTCCGTTTCACCTGGAGATGACATTGGTAGTTCTTCTCAATCGAGCAAGGATGGTGAAGACGAATGTAACTTGAACGCCTTGAAAGAAAATGAAGATGCTGACTTAAGTGGAAAAGAAGAGGATAGGGGAAAAAGTGTTCGGTTCTCTTTGAAGCATGTTGTGAAGACGGGTGAAACGTTTGAAAACAAATCTAAGTTAAAAGCAGCATTGGAAATGTCAGCAATGAAGAATAACTTCGATTATAAAGTTGTGAATTCTGATAGAAAACTTTGGTACATCCGATGCGTGGACAACAAGTGTAGGTGGAGTGTTCGTGCTGAGGGGTTATCAGGATCTACATATTTTATCATCAAAAAATATGTGGCGGATCATACATGTGCTGCGTCAAATATGGATAATGGTGGTCGGACAGCTTCTGCAAAAACTATTGGGAGTCTAATAATGCATAGGTATGATGGTGTCAAAGAAGGTCCGAAAGCTAATGATATCATACAGATTATGAGAATGGAACATGGATGCGAGATATCGAAATCATTAGCATGGGACGCTCGTGAGTATGCGATTAATCTGGTTAGAGGCATTCCCGAGCAGAGTTTTGGAAAAATTCCGAAATACTTGCACATGCTGAAAGAAGCTAATCCAGGAACACACACTTTTTACGAAACAGATGTCGATGGTAAATTCAGATTTCTCTTTCTTTCGTTTGGGCAATCAGTACGAGGATTTCATACATCCATGCGAAAAGTTCTTGTTGTTGATGGGACATTTTTGAAGAGCAAATACAAAGGAGTATTACTTGTTGCGACAGCTTTAGATGGAAACTCCAACTTGTATCCTATTGCATTTGCTGTTGTCGACTCGGAAAATGATCGTTCATGGAATTGGTTTTTCAGACAACTAAAGGTTGTTGTTACGGACGAGCGTGCTCTTGCGTTTGTGTCGGACAGAAATAACTCACTTTGTAAGGGGCTTGAGAATGTGTATCCTCTTTCTCAACATGGAATTTGTATTCACCATTTGTTAAATAATGTGGTCACACATTACAGAGGAAAAGGAGTGGTTGGATTGATTGCAAAAGCTTCTAAAGCTTATAGAGTTGTTGATTTTCAGAAGCGATTCGAAGCTGTGTGCAATATTAGTCCAGCTATTGGAGAATATTTAACAGATGCAGATGTTACAAAGTGGGCTCGCTGTCAGTTTCAAGGATACAGGTATGACATCAGGACGACAAACCCGACTGAGTCAATAAACTCTGCTTTGCGCTCACCAAGAGAGTATCCAGTCATTCTTTTGTTGGATAGCATCAGAGAAATGCTTACCCGTTGGTTTTTTGAACGACGCACACGAAGCAGGAAGCACACAATGCCATTAACTATTGCCATCGAGAAAAAGATAGATAGACGGATTAACAAGGGTAAAACGTTTCTTGTCCAGCCAGTTAACGAGCATCGTTTTTTGGTTCGTGGAGATACAATCGACTGCCTAGTTGATTTGGACAGAAGAACCTGCTCTTGTGGGAAATATGACCTACTGAAAATCCCATGTAGACACGCAATCAAGGCTGGTTTAACAGTTGGCCGCGCCCCATCCTCACTAACGGATTTCATGTACACGACTTCCAATTGGAGAACAGCTTATGAAGAAACTATCAATCCAGTAGGTGTTCCTGAGGATAGTTGGGTGGTTCCAGATACTGTTCGGAATGCCAGTGTGCTAGCTCCTGAATCAAGAAGAGGAGCAGGAAGGAGAAGAAAGCGCAGGTATGAGACTGTTGAAGACAAGCTCCGTTCCTCGCAAGGAGCTCAAGAAAAAAAGAGGCGCAGGTGCAGTCGATGTGGCGAAGAGAATCATAACAGGGCTACGTGTGACAGAGCTATTTAGACATGTCTTTGTTTTCGATTTTCTTGTTTTTCATTTTGGTGTTGGTTACTTGATTTGTTTGGTTTTCTTGCTTCTGGATTTTCTTGTTCTTGGTTATGGTTTACTTCATTTTATGCAATCATTCCTTCGTTTTCTGCAATGTTATATGTTTGACAATAAGTTGTAAACTGAAGCTGATCAATATGTTTCTCTGCAACTTTTACTCTTTAAAAAACATGAAATAGACTCTGAACTGAAGCTGCTTATAAAGCCAACGATTGTAAACAAGAATCCATAGAGTATATTAGTCAAAATAATGAAAAACAAAACTGCAAACTTAATAGATTCTGAAGAAAATCAAACTCAGACAACAAGCAACCGACAACTAGAACTTGCTCAGACACGAAGAGAAGTCCATATTCCTACGATTGCTCCTACAACTACCATAGCCACCGTTGCAATCTTTAGCTTGTGTTTCATCTCGTGTGCAACTCTAGCAATCTCCAAGTCTACCTTCTCTTTAAGCTTTTCGGACATCTGACGTTCAACTCTAACCATCTCGGACTTCACCTTTTCCATAACCCTTTCTTCAAACTTCGTAATCACTTGAGCAACCCTCTCATGTTTCGCATCCACCATCCGAATCTCCTCAATCAAAGCTTCATCAATCCATTTAAATAAATGATTCTCAGTTTTTCTCTAGCGCAAAAGAAACAAAATTCAGTCAGTATTGTATTATGAACTGTAAATCTAAGTGATATAGTATGGTTTAATCTGCAACACGAAATCAAAACAGGGACTTACATCTCTCGCGATTTCGCATCGGTAGAATCGTCGATACCTATTCTCCGCCGTCGATGAACCAAACGCGGTTATGCCCTCGCCACACCAACATCTTGTAGGCACACCATGAGTAGAGATTCGAGGAAAACGAGTAGAAGATGTTGACGAACTGGTCATTGCGATTTTGTTGCTAGATTTGCAGATAAAGAACCCTAATCCCCTTTTCTCTATACTTTACGTTCTTAAGTTTCGACAAATGAAAAGAAACTCACGTGTTTGGGGGTGTGTGGACCCGGGTTTAGGGTCGGATTTTAAACATTTTCGGGTGGGCCTAGTGGGTATAAACTGTAATTGGGTTATACTCTAAAACACTTATATTAGCTGCTCAAATACTACACTCTAATACACAAAAATCGACTTCTGAGAAGTATATGTAGACAAAATTTGAAAATACTAACCCGTAAATCATATCTTAGGAATCAATTAAAATCGTCATGTTACATATTATATTGTCAAGAAATTGTTAAACCCACAATTCTTATTTACTCTTGTTAAATACTACACTCTATAACATGGTTTAGGGTATAGGATTTCAACCAAATCAAATTTAGGGGTTCAACATCGAATTTTGGGTTCAACATTGAATTTGGTGGGTTGAACCGTAATGAATTTAGGGGTTTCAACCCGTTTTTATTTAAAATGAAAACTAACATAACAACTAACAACAACAATTAACCATGAACTCAAATAAATTAGATAGGGTTGAAACCCTATACCCTAAATCAGTTAATATATTAGTTTCGAAACATAAACAATAATCGTGAACTGAAATAGTAGATCAGTTTCAAAACAATCAAAGTAGTGCATGAACTGAAATGATAAACCACAAACTATCAAAGACAACAAGCATGAACTCAAAAGAGTTCAACCGTTTTCTCCGGAGCACGCTTTGGAGGCTTAAATGTGGACATTCGATACTGCAAGGACTCATCATTTGCTGCTTCCCAAAGATCAAACGCTATCTTGTGTCGGGCTTCTTGGATGTTCTCGTCATCCACCAAAGAGAAATCTAAACCAAGTAGATGGCACTCTATGAACTTCAACGAATAAGCACCACAGTCATTGCCACTCGTGTTTAGGGCGCGCATCGGGACATAAGAAACAGCATACTGTTTGACATTAAAATCTTTCTTCTTATCTGATGACTGGACAGCCTTGACGATTCGTGGAATGAGGACGGCGAATGCTTCCACGGCCTTGTTGTTCTTCTTACCTTCACAATCAAAAACCTCAACAGTCCGGTTCACAAGATTGACGCACATAGAGATCCAATGGATTTGGTTGACACAAATAGGGATATAGAGACGATCGACATCAACACCCCAAACCGAACCTGTGCTTCCATGATATGGAAGCTCACCTCTTCCATACTCGAGAAGGTTGTTGTCGACTTTGTACCCTCTCCTGTTCCCATCAAACTTGCCATAGGCGGTGATGATCTGATTACTGAACATACAATTCAGAAATGTTACTCGGTTTGGCTTCCACCGACGCAATGAGGTTTTTTCCCGAAACAAATACATCATTGCCTCCATGTCCTGAAAAAGATAATGCATGTTTTTAAGGAATGAGAACCAAAAACTATTATTCAATATGTAAATTAAGTCTAAGATAAACTCACATAGTTCTTCAACCATTCATTAGGCCCCATTATACGCGAAGCCAACTCTGCATCAAATTTAGATGGCCCAATCTGAAGTACTCTGTAAATAGAAAGCAGTAGTGTGACGATGTTTGTGAGGAAAATTGAGAAAAAATAGTAAAACAATACAAATATTACTTACTTGGGCTTGAGGATCCATTCGGTTAGTTTGGAGAATTTGTCTTCTGGAACAAAAACCAATTCGTAGTCGCTGTCTTTGCAACGAACTTCTGGATCATCTATATCATTCAAGAATGGTCGGTTGAAG
The DNA here is from genome assembly GCF_020379485.1 of Brassica napus. NCBI lineage: Eukaryota > Viridiplantae > Streptophyta > Magnoliopsida > Brassicales > Brassicaceae > Brassica > Brassica napus. Next base: position 11,273,546 of record NC_063437.1, read on the forward strand.
AAATCTTGAGATGGATCAAACCCTTTAACATGGGACTCTTGTGTAAGGTTGCCCATTGTCTTTTCTAAGTCCTCTTGGGTCCCTAAATTGACATCTAAAGTGTCAAATAAGCTGCCAAACACATCAGACAACTCTGGATCCTGGTTATAAACAGAAAAACATGACATTAATATTTTTAAAACATATATATGAGAACATCAAATACATGCAATTTCAGTACATCATTCTTACTTCAAAATATTACAAACCGCAAACAAACCATCATTCTTACATCAATACTACAAACATTTAACAAAACATCATCCATACAATAATATTACAAACCGCAAGAACAGTAACCGAATACAAACCGACTGTAAGAAGAAAATTCAAATACATGAGAAAAGATCTACTTCTTGTTTACCTTTGTCTGAGACCTTGTCTTATCAGCAGTTGCAGGACCACCAGTATGAGAAGGAACCGAAGCTTTGTCGCGAGAAGCTCGAGCGCGGGAAGTAGTAGCAGGACCACTAGCGTGAGTAGACGCCGGAGTAGGAGTAGGAGCTTGAGTAGATGTCGTAGCAGCAGAATGAGTATGAGTAGATGTCGTAGCAGCAGCAGGAGTATGAGTATAAGCCGGAGCATGACCATGAGTCTGAATATAAGTCGGAGCAGGAACATGAGGCTGAGTATAAGCCGGAACACCAACTGGAGTCTGAGATGAAAGGATCGTCTGCTCTAATTTGGTAAACCGGTCTTCAATTAAGTCGCGGACCTCAAGACCTAAGGCAGTAAAAGAAGACTTGAACATACCCTGGATATAGGACTTCATACTCTCTTCAAGATCTCTGTATTTGTCGGTTGATCTTTGGCAAAGTAACCTCTTCTTCCTTGACTCGGCTCCAATATCCCGATACTGGTTCTTTCTCTTCTTTGCAGGAGTCACATGGGCGGTTTCTATTTCTTCTTCCATTTCACAGTCACTTCTTTCTCCAGCCTCTTCTTCCTTTGAACCATCATCCTCAGAACTCCCTACATATGGTTGTTCAGTTTCCTGATAACCCCAAACATGCTTACTCCAGTCATACTTCTTTCTGTACATGTCAATGATCAGATCGATCCTTTCGTCATTCATCTCATCGTCTCGCTCAAACCCAGCATCAACAATGATGTTGCCATTTCCAGTTGAAGAGATGTATGGAAACACAACTCCCTACAAAAAAAACAAAGTTCAAAAATTTAGCACAAAGATTAAGAATCTTGAAATTCAATCACATTGATTAAAAGAAGCAAAACTTACAGTGGATGCAAAATCGGACTCAATACTAATAATATCTTCATAGGAAACCTTAGCAGATCCTTTCCAATTTCTGCATCTCATGCTAGTGACGCCTTCTTTGAGCTTCATACCCAAAAGAGACCCGATGTCTGGAATAGCCTCCATCAACCAAATCTGAAGTGCATAAGAGAATCCATCTATGACATAGCTGTTCTGCGTCTTCACTTTATCCCTAGCTTCAGTAATGGAAGTCACAAGCGCATCAAAAGAGTGAAGACTCCACGGATATTTTCTCATCTTATCGAAATCCATCACGAGCTTGATGTACTTGTGTGGGATGCACACCTTCTCATCCTTCGCCATAACCAGACCAGCAATCACACACAAATACACCATCCTCAGCCTATCAACATGAGACCATGTATTACAAGACTTCAGATGCACCTTCCTGATTTGCTGTAGGCTAATTTTTCCTTTTTTCCGCAGCAACTTACTCCAAAACCCTTTATCACCTCTCCATTTATCAATATCCAAGTCAGGCTCGTCGTCTTTATATTTCAGACCAGTGATCGCATGGAATTCTTGCATTAAAAATCTGAGAGCCCTCCTAGCAAAATGGAACAACAACTCATGGCGCTTTGCGGTCAGAAGCTGCTTACAAACGAAGCTGTGGATCACTCTCCCTGAATACTGAAGCTTGTGCACATAAATATCCATAACCTGAGAAAATAGCGGATCACCCAACACTTCCTTGTACTCTGCTTCAACATACTTCTCCACCTTCTTAAGTATAGAAGTTCGACAAGTGTTGTTCACCTTCTCAACTTGTGTTTCCGTTCCCTCTTTGAATAGGGTTTTTGGCAACTGATCCATCGCCATACCTGTGAACAATGAAACAAATACAATCACCACAGTCAGTACTCATAAAACAAAGTCATCATGATACAAGTTCATAATACTTAAGCGTTGACAAACAAGAAAAAGTTTGAAACTTTACTTAGCGTTCAAAAATATCAAAAGAATTAAACTTTCATAACATAGACACCTAAATCATTAACACTAACTATCTCAACTAAAATCGATACATATCAAGCACAAATTATGATAATGAAACACATATTTTAAAAAGAAAGACATGAAAATGAAGTCACCAGTTCTTATAAACTCTTATAAATCACAACACAAGGAAAGAAATACAATCACAACAGTCACGGTTCATGCCACTTTTCATCATAAAACAATCGTCCAAAGACATACATACTAGTGAAAACAAATCAAACAAAATCACCAAAGACATACAAAATGCAAACCACATACTTTACATGCTTTATAGATGTCAATACCCAATTAAATGCGAATCCATTCTCCCTCAATGTCACGAGAAACAACAACAGGTACAAGAGATCGGTTGCAACAAACAAACAATCAAAAAAGTATGCAACTTTGATAAGATAGAAGCCTAAATCATTCACAGAAACTAAATTCGAAACCTATGACAGTCAAACTATGATTAAAAAAAAACTCAAGTAAAAGATACAAAGACATGCAGGAAAAATTCACAAACAAACCTGAAAAGTCTCGATTGGTTTGCTTGAAATAGAGCTGAGAGAGTATATTCCAGATCGGAGAGGCACGAGCTTCGGTTATCGGTGAGGTTCGAGCTTCAGTGGTGTTCGGCGAGTTACTTGAGAACGAGATGCGAAGTGGACGTGGTTTCTGAGACTGCAATTAAGATGAAGAAGAACACCACCGGAGTCCTAGCGGGCTGAAGGAACACCGGCGACGGCGAGCTCTGACACGCCGATGACTTGAAATCGTCTTTTGTTCTCTATCGCCAAAGGAGAAGGCAAAATTAGGGTTCTAAGTCACGATTTGAGATTATCCCCTTTTGTTTATTTACCATCTGTTTTTTTTTTTACTTTTAACTTTTATTTTTAACAATTAATTTTACAAAAAACGTTTTAAGCTTAGATTAGGGACTTAATTGGGTTTACATTAAAATTTATGCTAAGTGGACAACTTCTTGTTCATATTATGGTATAGGGACAATATACTAGTTTTTTTGTTGCATATTTCCAATTTTCCCAAATTAAAGTATGTATTGTTACTATAATATCTTTTATTAGTAAAATAAGTAAGTAAATAAAAACTCAATTTTTTTATTATTAATAAGAGAGAGAGTGCGGTATTTACTGCGTACCGCACCATATTAGCAGTAGTATATGAAAAGTGCGTTATTTTCATTGAAACTGAACAAACAAAAAAATATTTTTTCAACTGCGTTATTTCATGAAAAAACGCTCTTGAGATTACATTTCTCTTGATTGGTGTCATTTACAATTTTAAGTCACATCAAGTCCAAATACGCACCGCACTATGGTTTCCATTCGTAAAACTTTCCAAAGTTTCAAGTATTTATTTGTACGTCATAAACTTGATGTATAAATTTGTTTACATCTTTCTTGTTTGCATTGACATTTGCTCTCGTATTCTTATTTCTCATGACAGATAATTTTTGTCTTCTTCTTTCTGTTCTTGATGCTTTTTTTTACACACCACTCTTGCTAGGTATTTGGGACAGCTACATGGAGCAGAGAGACACAAACTAGTAACTCTAGACTCTTTTTCTTTCAACATGTGAATGTCAAACTCAACTATGTATACTCCTTCACATTCTTAATTGCTTCAAGTCTTCAACTAGTATTTATATAATACAATCAAACTAAACCAGATCTGACTGCCAGTTTTGAAAAACTCCATGATTTTCAAACACCAAACTAATGCCATTCCCATACATGTTTGGCTCATACAACTAAATGCAACCGGCAATAAATAAAAAATATGAAACAACACAACTGAATGGCAGTCGATTGCTCTGAATTTAGTCGTAACCCTTAAACCAAAGGAGGCAACAAAGAATGATAACAAGTCTCAGTACACAATGTAAATAGTAAAAGAAAGACTGTTTTGGTAAATAGAAGACAACAAGACAAAGAGAAGAAGACCCGAAGTGAGAGCACTCACGCTTTGTGTCAAAGCTTTTGCATCACCCGGGCCAAAGTCATAATGAATCTATCTGTGTGCTGTGACCAGCGTCTCTATGAACCTCAACCCATCAAACCTCGGCTCCAGTTTCTCCGTCTTCCTCGAATCCCAGCCCTGCTCATTCATTTCAATTCAATTCATATGAGACCCGGAGCATACAATTAGACAAGAGCAGATCTGTAATCGCAAGATGCTAAAAAGAGGAAACCTTTGGGGAGACCGGAGGAATAGCGGAGGAGGAAGAGAGAGCAGCGGTGGAGAAGGCAATGACTGAAGCGACAACACCGCTCGGAATCTTCATCATCATCGTTAGTGGAGGAGGAGGAGACCCGTCACGCCGGATCTCGACCACCACCAACTCTGCGTCTTGTCTTTGGGCCTTTTTGTTTTCTGGACCCAGAAGAAAATAGAATAGTAAAATGCTTATTTTCCTTTATATATTAGTGAAAAAAACATTATGAAAAGAAGAGTAATGACGTTGGAATGTGGTGTATCGAAACGGCGCATTTGATTCTTTTGATTCGGTGCTCTTTTTTTAATGGATGAGATGTTTTCTTTTGACTCATTAAATTAGTCAAAATTCATGGAACTGAAGCTTCGAACGGTGATCAACGTCCCGCTCCGCCCTGCAGTTAACAGTAACAAAAATCTTTACATATATTATATATCTATATATTTTTATAACTGTTAAAACCATAACGCAATTGAACCGCTTGTCCCGCACTGCTTAAACCGCAGTCACCATTCGGAGCCTGAATTCTTTTTTTCCTCTTTCAAAAATCATTTTTTTAAGGCTGATTTATTTATGATATTATATTTATGAAAAATATTATATAGATAATCAACAATATTATTTACTTTATAAAAATTTATGTCTAACTGCATTATCTGGACCATCCTACGAAGATTCATTCATGACTAGATTTACTTGTATCATATTAAAGCTCTTTTATAATCTTTTTTTTTGTAGTCTGCATTAATAAACCGCTATTCTCTGGAATTTGAAACCTGAATTTTCTATAATCAGCAATAAATTGGATAGTATGGGGCTCGAACCCCAGACTTGGATATAAAATCTTTAAACCTTAACTAATACACTACAGTTCCACCACAAATCAATTAAAATAGATTTTGTTAGTGTTAAATAAATTTTATAATATATTTAATTATAAAATTATTTTGATGAATTAGATAAATTTATAGATTTGAATTAATATTATTATTTGATTTACGAGATTTAATACTGATTTAGATTGATTTAAATTAATTTAGTTTTTATATCTCTTAAATAGCATAAATCAGATTTTATAAGAAAATTATTGTGGCTATTACTAATTTGCCATTTAGGCACTTCTTAAACCGATTTTCGGAACACACTCGAAAGCGTTTTCTTTTGTAATAATAGAAGGTTAAAACCCCAAATAAATTAATATTTCCTATATAATATTTTCGGCTCAGGTGATGCAGTTAGGCGTAGGTCTTCATAAGACAGGTAGTATTGTCGGTTGTCGAATCGTCTATGTAATATTTCCTATATCATAATTGTAAGATCATAATAAATAAATCAGCGTTAAGAAAAAGAAGGTTAAAACCCCAAATAAATTAGGGCGGCAATAAATAAAACCCTGGCCACCATAAAACCTCGCCACAGAACGGAGAAGAAGAACACAAAGCGTCTCTCCCCTTGACGATTCTCTTTCATCAAATTCAATGGCTTTCTGGGGTTGGTTTTATTTATTTCTCAAAACATATCTATCAACAAATCACAGATGATTCGTGTGTGTGTTTGCAGGAGTTGAAGTGAAGCCAGGAAAGCCTTTCACTCTCAAGGCTGCTACTAATGATGCCAAAAGACTTCACCTTTCCCAGGTCTTCCCTTTCTACCCCTAAACTCTCAGATTCTGCAATTAGGTCCCCTTTTATTTAATCTGTTTCGTTAAATCTTCCAGGCAACAGTGGGGCTTAGTAGCTCGGGAACAAACAGAAGCATTCTTCAGTGTAACGTTGGGAACAAAAGTCCACTCATCTTATGTGTCCTGTCTCCCGAAAAGGTTGATTCTTGCCAGCTCAACATCGAGTTTCAAGAAGCTGAGGATGTTATCTTCTCTGTCATCGGTCCTAGGAGTGTTCACCTCACTGGCTACTTCCTTGGAAGGAGTAGCACCGGCGGCTTAAGCCTAAATGACGACGAATCGTATCCTTTTCTAAAGTGAATTTATGGGAGTTCTTATTTGTTCGTAATTGTATCCCTTTGACTTGAATTTCAAAACGTAGGGAGTCGTTTGGAGAAGACATTGTTGACACAGACGTGGAGAAAGGGAGCAGTGATGATTATGACTACAGCGATAGTTTCATTAATGATGATGCTGATCATCCATCTTCTACTGACGATGATGACTGTATGTTTTTCTTTTCTTCTTATATGTTCTCTGTGGATTTAAAACTTGGAACTGTTAGCTGTAAATCTTCAGAGACTAGTTATTGTGCCTTTTTTTCTTAGCCTCTAGTAATCATTTGTCTTTGTAAGTTTATTGTAAATTTAGTTAAGCTTGATTCTCTGTAATAGCTTCTTTCCATGGAAAAATTACATATAATACTTTGTGTTTATCTGAAATTAGTTTTTTTAGAGTTTCATATATTTTGATTAATTGTTGTCTCCTTTTTTTCAGTGACTGTTAAGGAGAGGGTAGCTAAAACAAAGGCAAAGAAGGGAAATAAAAGACTAAGGAAGAAGTTTCAAGTCTCTGATTCGGATTCTGATGAAACATCTGCCAGAGCTGCTAGTGAGGACTCCGTAGAGATACTTAATGACCACAAGACCCCGAAGGTCCTTTCGTCAGAGGCTCCTTTGCCTTCAAGGGTCACGAGGTCAAAGGCAAGAAGTGCGACTTCGGAAAATGGTGAGAAGACATCAGAAGCAACAACTCATACACACAAGGCTGTGGATAATAAAAAGTAAGAAAGCCTTCACTCACTACAGACGGGTGTTAGTGTTATTATTAGTATCACTTTGATTCATAATCTGTGTTAATATGTGTCAGGGAGGAGAAACCATCTGGGGACGTTGAACCTTCTCCCGTTAAGAACGGCTCTGAATTGCTTTCGAAGAAGGAGAAGAAGAAGAAGAAAAGAAACAAGGAACCAGTTGTTATTAACACAGACGAAGATATGCCTGGAAGTCAGAAGCCAGAGACTGACAAGTAAGTGGTGTACAATACAATTGAATTGATTATGTCTACTTTGTTGTTGTTCATGGTTCAATCAACATTACCATTGTCTCTCACATGACAGAGCAATTGAATCATCAGCTGATGTAACACTATCAAAGAAAAAGAGGAAAAAAGAGAGGAAAGAGGAGACTACAGGCAGAAAGAAACAAGCTACCGAAAAGTGAGTCATATCTTATGTAGAAATTTCAGTTGAATATATGATGATCCTTAGACAAGCTCCTGCTAAAGGGTTCTCTCTTTTGTTTAATAGATTTGTCCAATAAGATTTTATATCCATAATGAATAGGAACATGGAGAAAGAAGCTAGTAGTACTAAGAAACTACCAGAATCAGAGCTTTCTCCAAATGAGGTGACAGTTGAAGAGATTGAAAAAGGGAAGTCAGATGGTAAAGTAGCTGTTCAAGGGAAAAAGGTGTGTTTTTTTCTGTCATCTTTATACTTCTAAATCTATGCAATCTGGTTGATGTCTCAAGTCTGGTTTTGCTGTTTCAGGTCAGCATACTCTATACTGCGAAGTTGAAGGACACTGGGAAAGTGTTTGAATCAAACTTGGAAGGATCTCCATTAAAATTTCGCTTAGGTAAAATATATTTTAGATATATTGTCATTGTTGTTTCAACCATCCTAAAACACACAATATGCTTCGTTTTTGTTTGCAGGTGGAGAAAAGGTCATAAAAGGTCTCAGCAATGGTGTTGAAGGTATTGTATAGTAGCTTTAATAATTTCAATTAAAATTTTCAAAAAGATGTTGATATTTAAAAAAAAAAACAATACGGCTGCATCTCTAATTCAGGGATGCGAGTTGGTGATAAGAGAAGACTCATAATTCCACCATCTCTGGGGTATGTCAGTTAATTATTATGTCTTTTGATGATTGATTTTCAGCATAATATTTACTATAAATAACCTGTTTTGTTTCTCTTGCTTCTGGATGTGATATAAATAGATACTCAGAGGAAGGATTGAAGAAGGAAAACGTGCCTAAGAACTCGTGGCTTGTCTATGAAGTAGAGGCAGTAAAAGTGAGATGATGCCATTGGCTCTTTTTGACCTTTTGAAACAAACAAGCCTTAACCTTCTGCCCTGAGTCATCTATTTGTCTCCTATTGCCTCCAATTGGCTTGTCACTTCTATCATTTTTCTCAAAAGAATCTAAATCCAGGAAAAAAGATAAACATTTTCATTCTATGATCACCAAGATTGTTTCAAAAAAAAGATCACCAAGATTGTTTCATTTCAAAGTTCGAATTTAGAGAAAGAAGATGTGATCTATAAGTTGAACAAAAAAAAAGACATGATTTTTAATAAAATTAAGTAACTGCCCTTGGCCTTTTGAATCAAGCTTGTTATCTTGTTTCCAAAAGTTCATAGGTCGATTGATCGAAAGAAGTAGAAAAAACTTGTATCCTTCTTTGTTTTGGTTGTAAACAAAGTTTAACAACCTTTCAACAGGAGGTCGTTTTCATCATCTCAATCCCAACTCAACCGAAGCTGAACTGGTCAATTCTCCCGGTTACCAAACGATTCCAATTAAGACTGATACGGCCATACCAAAGACGAGCTAAGAAGCTTGCCTTAGACCTTATGTTATTGCTATGGTCCTTTAAACTTGCAAGTGACAATTAAAATAAGAGAAAAAGACTAAGATAGCACCAAACCAAGTTTTTGTTCCCAAAGTAACACTCAAGGCTCAAAGTCACAAAAATAGGTTTCATTAAAGAGGTAAATATACACTTATATCCCTTGGGTTAATTAATCCAAACCTTAGGGTTTAGAGTTAAGGGGTGGGGTTTTGGAATTAGGGTTTAAAATTTTATAAAAAATAAATACTAAAATAAAAATAAAAAATTTAAAAACAGTTTCAAAAAGTATTTTTAAATTATAAAAAGAAAATTTGAAAAAAAAATAAAAAAAAATAAAAAAAAAATTTCAAAAAAAAATTATAAAAATTTCGAATCTGAAAACACATAATCTGAAACTATAAAAAAGAATTTTTTTTATTTTATTTATTTTATTTTTATTTATTTTTATTTATTTTGTTTGTTTATTTAATTTTAAACCAAGAGTATAAGGGATATTTTACACTTTAATGAATGTCATTTTTGTGACTTTCTCTTTCTAGTGCTATTTTTGAGACATAAACTTCAAAATGTGCTATTATTGACAATTGCCCTTAAAATAACATACCTTGTAATATTCATAAAGTAAAAAATGTGTTTGCAAAAAAAAAAAAAAAAAAAAAATCACACTACATAATTTTTTAAATGAAGGCTAGAGAAAATGAAACACAGAGAAAAAGGCAACTCTGTTTTACTAATTTCATAATTTGTGTTGCTTCAATAGATAATTAAAAAAAAACGTAAAATGATTTAAACCTCTTCTTAGTTGCAATATCCTACATAGGTAGTAAGTGCAAACTCCAAGCCATTTTCTTTTACATGAAATCATCGTCGTCCATGGCGCCATAAGGACCCGAAACAAGATCATCATCAGGCTTATCCACATGCAGTTGTTTCTTCTTACCTAAGAAGTAAGAACCACAGTTAAAAAAAAAATACCATTATCAAACTGATCATTTAAGAAACAGAGACATGCTTAGCTTAAGAAACAGATCAATGAGAAACCACTAGAAAAAAAAGGGAAATCCAAGGAAACAAGTAAAAAAAAAAAAGAAGAGAGTGAATGAGTGAATACCTGACTTCTTTTTGCCGGCAGCAGCATCTTTCTCTGCCTTGAGCTTTTCGTTTCCTATTGCCGAAATGGAGGAAGCAACGTCTTTAACATCAGCTGCTTTCATATTGGCCACAGAAAGTCTCATCACTGCTTTGAGCAGCCCAATATAGTGAAAGCTTTTCTGCGAAAAAAGGCGAATGTAATTTTAGTGCAAAGCAATTGGTAATTATTAATCAAATAGCTGAGACGAGAAAGAGAATATGGGATTACCTCATAAGGTACAAGCTTACGAGATATCATCTCAGCATATTCCAAGAAGTCGCTTTCAGACTTGGGAATGAAAATATCAACGCTTTTTGCTTCAGTCTTTGCTCCAAAGAGTTCAGCAGTTGCCTGGTAATCAGCTTCCTCCACTAGCCTAAAAAATAAGAGAGACAAAATGTTTCTTATGGGTACTGTAGAACCAACAGAAGAAGCCAATATACAAGTGTGACAATACCTCTGCATGCGAAGTTTGTCAGCAATAGGATCAAAAGGCTCTTCCTTTAATGGTTCTTCAACAGATTTAGCCTTCTTTTCAACAACTTTTGCTGCTTTCTTTGGAGCAGGCTTTACTACAGCTGCCTACAGTAACAAACAAAAATTGTTTAGATGTAATTTTGCAACATTATGCCACTAATTGAGAAGAAAAAAAGTATACCGGAGCAGGCTCATCATCATCCTCTTCTTCCCAAGAGTCCTTGATGTCATTCTCATCAACATCCTCATCATCCCAGTTACTTTTCAGTTCAACTTTAGCAGGAGTTGGTTGAAAGTCTTCAGCCTCTGAAAAACAGAAACAAGTGTGGACAAGTCTGTCTTTATTTCTTACAGAACATAACTAAAACATACAGCGAGTAATAAAAACAATGAATAAGTCTTACCCCAATCATCCATCTCTGTCGCTAATTATCTAGAAGAAACAAAAGTGCTATTTCTGAATCCAAGTGAAAGACCTGCATAAGCAGAAAGTTATAATCATCTCTATGCCAAAATAACTCAAGATTTTTATTAGATGAATCAATGAAAAGTGTTTAGGAATGAATCAATTGAACAATAAGTTGTGGAAATCGTGAAGAATTCGAAGGATACTAGTTCCAAGAGAAGACGATGGATGAAGGAAGGAGGCGGAAGAGAAATAACCTGAATCGTAGAGAGAAATGGAAAGAAAGTTGGATTCGTCGGTGAAAACGCCGATGTTCGTTCAACGGAAGAGGGAGGGACGAAACGACAGCCAAAACCTATTTTGTGCCTTTAGGGTTTTCTCTCTCTCACTTTCTACAACTTGTTTTTCGAGAACCTGTAGAGGATGGATTTAATCATCCCACAAGGCCCAAGGAATAGAAGGCCTGGCCCAGACCAAGGAAAGCGATGGCTCGAAGAGTCGGCTTAAACCGGTTGATTACTCGGCTTGCCTCTACAGTATCTCGAGTCGAGCGACGCCGACTAAGAGGCACACAGCTCGGCGACCGCTCGGACGAATGCGGGCCTCTCGGCCCAATAAGGAAGGCCCACGAAGACGACTTAAGCTAGGTCAAGAACGACATATCAAAGGGCTATATAAGGAGAAGGAAGAGAAACGAGAAGGGGATCCGAAATCATCTGACTAACACTTGGCGGCTAGATTAGGGTTTTCACCTTTGTTTCATCTTGCCGTTATTTGTACTTTTCCGGTAGTTCATCGAGTTGCCGGCTTCTCTTCTGTCGCATTCTATTTACTTCTCTTGTAACCGACTGAACGTCTCTTCCGACCATAATAAAACGTCTTTGTTAAACCCACATCCTTTTATCACCGTTTTCCGATCAAACAGTTGGCGCCCACCGTGGGGCTCGAACCCACGACCACAAGGTTAAGAGCCATTACAACAAAAAGGTCAAGTCGCGTCCTCTCGAAATGGGCAACCTTGTCTTAAGAAAGGTCTTCGAAAACACTAAGGAGTGGAAAGCCGGCAAGCTCGGAGCCAACTGGGAAGGACCATACAAGATAGTCGAAGTCATCAAGCCAGGAGTATACCGCCTCGAGACTTCAACAGGCGAAGCAGTACCGAGAGCCTGGAACTCCAAACATCTCCGCCTCTTCCATCCTTAGTCAAGAAAAACACCAACCCGAGTAAATGCGCCACAAAGGCCACTTTTACTCGCAAACCATTGATCGAGTAAATGAGCCGAAATAAAAAAAAATATATAAACCCTCCCCGAGGAATCGATCTCCGAAGCAGACGATCACTTAAACGATGCCTACACGAGCACGCCCCGGCTCCTCGAACAAACGTATCGGCACTCGCATCCCACGTCGAATACGTCCTGATCAGACACATATTCACGGGAATCGACCACGTTGCGACCTAAACCAACATGGCCGAGACAATGACTCCAATTCATCCTATAATTAACTAAGTAAGGTCTGGCCAACCAAACGCTTGAAAATTACATTAGGATCGACTCGGAACCGTCAAAGTCGAAAACACAGACGATTCGGGGAGATCAACAAGCCGCGAGAGAACTGCTGATTGCAACCGTAAAGATGCAGCAACAGGCTTCCCTCGTCAACTCCGTCAGTAAACCACTCAGCAAGATATACCCCCAGAAGGAGGAAGTTCGCGAAGTCGCAATCGATGAATCCGACCCAACGAAAATCATCCGAGTTGGCGTCTACCTGTCCGACGACATATGTTCAAAGATCATCTCTTTCATCAAAGACAACGCTTCAACGTTCGCCTGGAAGACCTCCGACATGAAAGGGATCGACCCCGCAGTTACCTCCCATGAACTGCACGTCGACCCGACTTTCAAACCCATCCGACAGAAGCGACTCAAACTCGGTCCGGAAAGATCCAAGGCAGTGAACGACGAAGTCGACCGGCTCCTCGACGCGGGTTTTATCACCGAAGTTCGATACCCTGAATGGTTAGCCAACCCGGTCGTCGTCAAGAAGAAGAACGGCAAATGGCGCATATGCGTCGATTTCACGGACCTCAACAAGGCATGCCCAAAGGATAGTTACCCACTCCCTCACATCGATCGTCTCGTCGAATCAACTGCCGGTAACGAACTCCTAACCTTCATGGACGCTTTCTCGGGCTACAACCAGATCTTGATGCACCCCGATGATCGCGAGAAGACAGCATTCATCACCGACAGAGGGACTTATTGCTACAAGGTGATGCCCTTCGGGCTAAAAAACGCCGGTGCGACTTATCAGCGACTTGTTAACCGAATGTTCGCTGATCAGCTTGGCAACACCATGGAAGTGTACATCGACGATATGTTGGTGAAATCGCTCAAGGCCGACGACCACCTAAATAACTTACGCGACTGCTTCAAGATCTTGAACGACTACGGGATGAAACTTAACCCGGCCAAATGTACCTTCGGTGTCACCTCAGGGGAATTCCTCGGCTACATCGTCACTCAGCGAGGAATCGAAGCTAACCCATCTCGGCGATTCTCGATCTTCCAAGCCCAAAAAACAGCCGCGAAGTGCAGCGACTAACGGGACGCATAGCAGCTCTCAACAGGTTCATCTCGCGATCGACCGACAAGTGTCTTCCCTTCTACGAGCTACTAAGGGGAAACAAGAGGTTCGTCTAGGATGAAAAATGCGAAGAGGCATTCAATCAACTCAAGCATTATCTCACGACCCCACCCGTGCTATCGAAGCCAGAAGCCGGCGACACACTGTCTCTCTACATCGCCGTCACATCCTCCGCCGTCAGCAGCGTATTGATTCGAGAAGATAGGGGAGAACAGAAACCAATCTTTTACACAAGTAAAAGAATGACGGAGCCTGAGACGAGATATCCAACACTCGAAAAGATGGCCCTAGCTGTCGTCACCTCGGCAAGAAAACTGCGACCTTACTTCCAGTCGCACACGATCGAAGTACTGTCCAACCAACCACTCAGAACGGTTATGCAAAATACTAACCAATCGGGGCGGTTGACCAAATGGGCGATGGAGCTGAGCGAACATGACATCGTATACAAGAATCGCACAGCAGCAAAGTCACAAGTCCTTGCCGACTTCTTGATCGAGTTGACGCCAGAGCTGGAACAAGACCTCATCCTACCAAGCGTAAACTGGATCCTCCACGTCGACGGTTCATCCACGAGTAAAGGATCAGGAGCAGGAGTGCAATTGCAATCACCAACAGGAGAACTCATCCGACAGTCATTCAGTTTCGGTTTCGCGGCATCAAACAACGAAGCTGAGTACGAATCCCTCATCGCGGGACTCCGTCTCGCCAAAGCGGTGAAAGCCAAACGAATCAGCGCTTACTGCGACTCTCAACTCGTCGTAAGCCAGTACCTCGGTGATTACGACGTCCGCAACGACAGGATGGACGCCTACCTCAAACTCGTCCAAGACCTCACGCGAGACTTCGAGTTCTTCGAACTCACGAAGGTTCCTCGCGGAGAAAATGTTTGTGCCGACGCCCTCGCCGCTCTGGGAAGCAAGCTACATGACCAGGTCAAAAGGACAATCCCGATCCATAAAATCGAGAAACCAAGCATCGATACAAAGGCAGAACAGGCCGCGATTATAGCAGCGATCAACGACGCGATGGACATTGACGAAGTGGAATCCCCCTCGCCTGATGATCACTCAACGGATTGGCGTAAGGAACTCATTGATTACCTCGCGGAAGGTTTACTGCCCGTCGAAAAATGGGATGCCCGGCGACTGAAACGACGCAGCACGCACTACGTCGTCATGGACGGAGAACTACACCGATGGACTGCAACAAAGGTACTACTCAAGTGTATCGCCGGCGAAGAAACGAGACTCGTCATGGCCGAAACACACGAAGGAGCAGCAGGCAACCACTCGGGCGGGCGAGCTCTCGCACTAAAAGTTAAAAACCTCGGATTCTACTGGCCAACCATGAACGCCGACTGCAAGACATACGCGCGCAAATGTGATAAGTGCCAGCGTCACGCCAAAACCATACACAGCCCAACGGAGTTTCTCCACACCTTGACTGCTCCATACCCATTTATGAGGTGGGGAATGGACATCATTGGTCCGATGCCAGCATCCCGACAAAAGAAGTTCATCCTGGTCCTCACCGATTACTTCACCAAATGGGTTGAAGCCGAAGCCTACGCCAGCATAACCGACAAGGAGGTACAAAACTTCGTCTGGAAGAACATAATCTGCCGACACGGGCTCCCATACGAGATAATCACGGACAATGGTTCGCAATTCATCTCGCATCACTTCAAAGGCTTCTGCGACAGATGGCGCATTCGACTCAACATGTCGACACCGAGAAACCCGCAAAGTAATGGTCAAGCCGAATCGACGAACAAGACCATCATAGACGGTCTGAAGAAACGACTCGACTTAAAGAAAGGTTGCTGGGCAGACGAACTCGATGGTGTCCTGTGGTCTCATAGAACCACTCCTCACGGAGCGACGAAGACTACACCCTTCTCAATGGCCTACGGCATCGAGGCAATGGCTCCTGCAGAAGCGAACGTGACGAGTCTACGCCGGTTATGAATGCCACAGAACACTGAACTCAACCGTGACATGCTCCTCGACGCACTCGACGATATCGAGGAAAAGCGCGACCAAGCGTTACTCCGTATCCAGAATTACCAGCATCAAATCGAGAGCTATTACAACAAAAAGGTCAAGTCGCGTCCTCTCGAAATGGGCAACCTTGTCTTAAGAAAGGTCTTCGAAAACACTAAGGAGTGGAAAGCCGGCAAGCTCGGAGCCAACTGGGAAGGACCATACAAGATAGTCGAAGTCATCAAGCCAGGAGTATACCGCCTCGAGACTTCAACAGGCGAAGCAGTACCGAGAGCCTGGAACTCCAAACATCTCCGCCTCTTCCATCCTTAGTCAAGAAAAACACCAACCCGAGTAAATGCGCCACAAAGGCCACTTTTACTCGCAAACCATTGATCGAGTAAATGCGCCGAAATAAAAAAAAATATATAAACCCTCCCCGAGGAATCGATCTCCGAAGCAGACGATCACTTAAACGATGCCTACACGAGCACGCCCCGGCTCCTCGAACAAACGTATCGGCACTCGCATCCCACGTCGAATACGTCCTGATCAGACACATATTCACGGGAATCGACCACGTTGCGACCTAAACCAACATGGCCGAGACAATGACTCCAATTCATCCTATAATTAACTAAGTAAGGTCTGGCCAACCAAACGCTTGAAAATTACATTAGGATCGACTCGGAACCGTCAAAGTCGAAAACTCTTAATTAACGACTTAAAGTGGCAAACGGTCGCGACTCAAAGAGGTCGATCGAGACAAAGTCATAACAAGTTTAAAATTATAACGATTCGACATCTCGAACAACATTTACACCGAACGAACTGAGTCACTTCAAATCTTGAGAAATCACGATTTTGATAGACAAATCTAAGATAAGTAAATCAGTTCAAATCACCAGAAGAGTTCAAGATGGCGAGAAAACAACAAAATAAAAGCCTCGAGGGCAAAGGTTCGAAAAATTACAACAATGAGTCATATAAGACTCGAAAGAAAACAACATACAAGAGACGCTAATCCTCTCGGTCGCTCTCACGATCGTTGAGAGCAGAAAGCTCCGAAGCCCTAACACTCGAATCGCGAGCAATCTCCTCGTTACCTCGACGAGATCCTTCAGCCGAAGTATCCGAGAGTACGAGGACAGGAGCACCGTCTTCAGCAGCGTTGGTCCCCCGATTAGGCGTCTCCCCCTCAAACGCAGCCGAAGAACCCTCTACAAAAGGCGTCGGCTCGTCACGACGTCCATCGATTGGATCAGAAGGCAGAGTAACAAGATTTGCTGCGGTCTCTGGATCAATCAGACTGACGTTGGACCCGTAAGGATCAAGACTCGCCAAAATACGAGCATCTACAAACTGGGAATCCAGTACAAGAGGAGAAAGCGTGAGATCCCCCTCGGGTATCTCGCCAACCTTGAGCTCCTCGGCCTCCTGCTCGTACTTCTTCTCTTGCTCCGCGAAAAGATCGATCGTGGCTTGCAAGATGTCGCTCCCAGCCCTCTTTAAGGCTTCAAGGCATTTCCTGGTCCCAAAAGCTTGGCTATGAAGCAACCGAGCCGTGTCGTAAAGACTTCGGCGTTCCTCTCGGGAGCGAATCTTGGCGAAGCGACGATTAGCCTTTGCAGACATCTCGGCTTCAACCCTTCCTCTTTCCTTCGTCACTTCCAAGACCCTGGAATCCCTAAGGCGCTTCATCTCTCTTTCATGAGATGCAGCGAGTGAAGCCTTCTCGCTCTCGAGCTCGGCATTCTTCTGCTCGAGCTCGTGGATAACCCCGCGAGACGCCACCAAATCGGCCTTGAGTTCGTCTCTTCGAGCTATCGCGCGAGTGACCATCCCATTGAGCCTCTCAACGTTAGCCTTTGACGTACTTAGCCGACGAGCAGAAGCCTCCTCTTTCTCCGCGTGCTCCTTCTTGGCCAGCTCAAGTTCGGTCGAAACTCCTTTCAGGGCAGTGTCGTATTTGTCGATTACGACATTCATCGCGCCGTCTCCCTAAACGAACGAGGAGATGAAAATCGTAAGAAAGAATTAAGTAACGAAACACAAAAAAGGGGGAGAGATCGAAACGTTTACCAGCAGCTTTGCCCTCGCAGCCTCCTCGTATTCACTCCCAAAGATGAGGTCCTTCACGGCAGGTAGAGGTTTCGCCCTTCCCCTGAGTTGGCGAAGAAACTCCCCGCACTTCTCGGGAACATACGCCAGAGGGGCCGGCCCCTCGTAGTGAAAGGAGACTTTGTCCGGAAAGTTAACCCCGGGAGCCCTCCTTAAGACAGCAGAGCCGCGAGGAGACGTGCCGATCTGAACGGCCCCAGTCCCAGTAACAGCTGGGATTCCCTCGCGAGGAGACGCCAAGGTAGGAGATCGTACTTCATCGACGATCTCATCGTTGTGCCTCCTCATTAAAAGCGGCGACTCTCCGCTATCTTCATCAGAACCGTCCAGGACGGCGACGTTAAGGGAATCCTCAGATCCATCCGCTTCCCCCGTTTCGTCTCGCTCTCTCGATACTTCAGCCTCAGAAACCTCCTCTTCAGGTTGGGTTTCTTCTTCCTCCTCCTCAGCTCCAGTTGGCTCCTCGGGATCCTCTGACTGAACCTCAACAGACCTCTTGGTCTTCTTCCTCCTTTTCTTCTTCCCCTGAGGATCACCGGAAAGAGGGACGCCACTCGCCTCCCCAGCACTCTCCTCGACACCCGAGTTACCCCTCTTCCTCTTCCTACCTTTTCCAGTATTTGCAGCATCGGAAGGAGGAACCTCGTCAGCACGAGGGACGGCCGTCGAGGGCCCGCCCCCGCTAGCCAGTCCCAGTTGAGCAGCTAGCATCGCGCTTAAGTCTGGAAGAGTCCCCATTCTCTTTGCCTCGGTGACTTGCTTCTGGATATCTCTCGGGAAAATTTCTAGTCTCTTCTTGCGAATAGGAAGAGCTGTCGGAAGATCTGATCTCCACTCTCCTGAAAACACAAGGCAAAGATGTCAGCACGCGGTGAGTAAACCATACGGCCAAAGAGAATACCAGAAACGGCGAGAGAACGCACTACGAGCAATTCGATCTTTAAACTCGTAGGTCTTCTCGACGGTGATCTCGGACCAACGGTAGATTCTAAGCAAAGCGACGGCTTGAACGCTTTTCAGGAAATCCTCGGGATAGACAGAAGACGTAGGATGGCCAACTGCAAACAAAAGAAAAGGAGAGTCTCATTAAGAACAACAAAGTCAGACGCAGTTCGCGACAAGATACTCTACCACAGGAACGGTTCCAAAGAACCCGATAGTCCTCCTGAGGAGGCTCCTCGAAAGCCGAGTCGTCGGATTTAAGAAAGAAGTAAGAGCGCTGCCAATTCTGCGTCTTGTTCGGATGGCCGGCGCATACGTTACAGTTTGGTCGCATCTTCACCGAGTAGGTCCCGTCCTTCATGTCGGTTATCGAGGTCATCTCCTCGAAAGATCTGACGCTCATCGGCATATCGATCTGTTCCGCTAAAACCGATAAGGTGACGGCCAGTCGCAGCGAGCCATTCAATAGTTGGCTAATCGCGATGTTTCGCCGCCTAGCGTACGCAGTGATTAATCGCGGGATCGGGAACCAACAGCGAGTGTCCTCCTGGAAGTAAGACTCATATACCGTCTGATACCCGATCGGAGGAGACCAAGGTCTCTGCTCCTTCATAGGGATAAGGAAGGTTACGCCTGTAGCGCCCTTGGATCGAAGAATCTTCTTCACACTCCTCGGGGTCGATTTAGTCTCTTCTACGCCCTCCCAGTCTTGACCAGCCACGAAGGCAGGGCGAAGCAGGTCGGGTAGAAGCCTCGGAAGCTCCTCGAAAATCCCGTCGGGATAGAAGGTCGTCGGGACTAACTCAGCTTCGGGATCGTCATTTTCAGGAGGATCGCCCTCCATAGGGCGAGCCCTCAAAGTAACCGAGTCGACAGGCATCGCCCCGCTCTGCCCGTCTCTCGCGCACTCCGTCCCGTCTCTAACAGCGACGTTCTCATTCCCTTCCCTCGCAAGCCTCGTAGCATCTGCGACCAGGAGCCTTTGGGAACGAGACAAATTGGCGGTATCCATCATCGCCGCATGGTGGGTAGATTCAAGATCCCCGAGACGACCTCCGTCGGGATTCCTTGCCGGCGCCGACGTCGCTGCAACCGATTTTCCTTTCTGTTGCCTCGATAATCTCGGAACCGATGACATAGTGAAGATCGCGTCGAACGAAGGCTACAACACTTAGAGAGATAAAGGAAGGAGAGAGAAAGTACCTTTGCTCGCGGAGGAAACTTAAAGAAATGAAAGGGGATCCGCATATTTATAAGGAGAAGAGAGGGAGGAGTTCGAGGCATCATCATTAGGTCTATTCGGGCCTAAATGGGCCTCGAAATTCCCCCTAAATACCCAGCAGACCCTCGCGGCGTTTCAACTCCCCGAGATACTCATGAAGGGAAAAAGGGGGAAAGATTCGAGGTATCATAATTAAGCCTAAATGGGCCTAAACGGGCCTCGAGTTTCCCCCAAAAACCCCATCGACTCCCGCGACTTTCCGGCTTCTTATCTTAATTAACCAAACGGTTATCCTAAGATCGGTTAAACCGGTAAATTAGCCAGGATTTACCGATCAAAATCTGGGAGCCTGCGACTCAACGACTCCGAGAGAAGGCATTGCCGCAGCCTTCCCCGCGACTCATCGACCTATCATTTCGATCTCCCGACAGGACTTCTGTTCCTTTGAACCTTCGAGTTCCAGAATCCATCATGAGCTTGTCGACTCTTCGCTCACTGATGGACTTGGGGGAACTTACTGTAGAGGATGGATTTAATCATCCCACAAGGCCCAAGGAATAGAAGGCCTGGCCCAGACCAAGGAAAGCGATGGCTCGAAGAGTCGGCTTAAACCGGTTGATTACTCGGCTTGCCTCTACAGTATCTCGAGTCGAGCGACGCCGACTAAGAGGCACACAGCTCGGCGACCGCTCGGACGAATGCGGGCCTCTCGGCCCAATAAGGAAGGCCCACGAAGACGACTTAAGCTAGGTCAAGAACGACATATCAAAGGGCTATATAAGGAGAAGGAAGAGAAACGAGAAGGGGATCCGAAATCATCTGACTAACACTTGGCGGCTAGATTAGGGTTTTCACCTTTGTTTCATCTTGCCGTTATTTGTACTTTTCCGGTAGCTCATCGAGTTGCCGGCTTCTCTTCTGTCGCATTCTCTTTACTTCTCTTGTAACCGACTGAACGTCTCTTCCGACCATAATAAAACGTCTTTGTTAAACCCACATCCTTTTATCACCGTTTTCCGATCAAACAGAACCTAAACGTTCAAAAACATTAATATTCCATCTCTTATTTTATTAATAAAATTTTTTTCGCTGGAGTGAAATAAGAAAGAAAAAAAACTAATTTTCCTGATTATAAATATTATTTTGTTAATCTAGTTTAATTTATGCAATGTAATGTAACAAACATGAGTTAAAGTTTTGAACTAACTTAAAATAGATAATTTATATATTTTTGGTAAAATGTTTAAATTAGAAAGACTATATTCTTCTACTTCAAAAATTAAAACTATGAAATATATTTTCAGAATATCTTTTTATTAATTTTGTTTGGTAGCTCAAGTATTTATTTTAATTATGTAATATTAAGATAAAAAAAAGTTATAAACCACATATCTAAAGATTACATAAACTGTGAACCGAACCACACATCATTAAATCGTCCAGTTATAACTCTATGAGAATATTGCTGTAATTTATTTTCTTTTCTAGAATTTATTATTTAAATGAAAAAAATCTTTTTTTTTTGACAGCAAATATTTATAGACTCATATAGACTCTGTAAACCAAGAAGGTAACTCTACATCCATGTGCACGACGAAAGACGGTTGTTTTCTAGCACTACGTGCCAAGCTATCCGCCCTTGTGTTCTCCGTCCTAGGTACATGAATGATATCTGCGTTGACAAAACTTTGTCGCAAAAGCTTGATATCTTTCAAGTAACTTTCAAATGCTGGCCATTCCTCTGGTTCCAAAACCATCTTCATCAATTGAGAACAATCCGTTGCAAACGTAACCTGAAACTGCCTTAAATTTCTCATACATTCTATTGCCCAAATTAATGCCTCCATCTCCGAATGAAGAGGCGAAAAACATGCCCTTATATTCTTTGCCCCCGGTAAGCCATCAAAGCCTGGTAACGTACTAAACCATCCTTGTCCTGAAAATGGGTCCTTATCTTTCCAGGAGCCGTCCGTGAAACACCATCTACCTATGGTCCCTAGATCAGTCCTTACCTGTCCTTTATGTGCCACCCTATGATCATTAGTAACTTGTGCCTCAGCCCACAGTGTTGATTCAACTTCTGCCAGTCGAAGCGTTTCCTTTGGATCAATGTCAAGATTACTAAACACTTTGTTGTTTCGACCCTTCCAGATATACCATAAAATCCATGCAAACTGATGATCCTCTAAACAAAGGAAATCAAAACGACAGAAAAAGGAAAATATAATAAATTTAGAAAAACGAAAAATTAAATAAAATGGAAAACCGAGAGACAATTTGTATTCAGTATAAAGACTAAAGAGAGATAGGACAGAACTCAGTATCAAACAACTCAAAAGTCCCAAAGACTAAAACCCTTTAAAAAAAAAGTGATGAGTGGGAAACTTCTCAAGAAGTTGGAAGATCCGCCGATTGCATCTTCTTCAAGCGAAGAAGAAGAAGACGAAGATGCCGTAGCCAACTCTTCCTCGGAAGAAGAAGAAGAAGAAGAAGAAACCGATTTCGAAACCGAAGCCGAGCCGGTCGCGAAGCCGCTTGTGAAACCTCCAGCATATTCCAAAAAGGTTGAAACTTCCTCAAAGCCCGAGACCAAGAAGAAGCGATCTAGTGAGACAGATGAAGTAGAAGCAAAGAGGGTCAAGAGGGTTTCAGGAGAAGAAGAGACTAAGAAAAGCTGTTTCCAAAGAGTTTGGACCGAAGAAGACGAGATTGCTGTCTTGCAAGGGATTATCGACTTCAAAAACGAGACTGGGTCAAGCCCTTACGACGACAAGAACGCTCTTTATGATCTCGTGAAGAAATCTGTAAGCTTTGATGTTACTAAAACTCAGTTTATGGAGAAGATTAGGGCGTTGAAGAAAAAGTTTGAGAACAATCTTGGTAGAGGCAAGAAGAAAGGAAAGGATCCGTCTTTTTCCAAAGCTCATGATCGCAAGGCGTTTGATTTGGCAAAGTTGGTTTGGGGAGATAATGGGATCATGGCTCTTGAACCATTGTCAGCTGTCAAGTCAAAGAAAGTTGAGCCTGCTGTGAAGAAGCAAGAGGAGCCTGCTGTGAAGAAGCAAGAGGAGCCTGGTGTGATGAATCAAGAGTTTGTTCCCATTGTTGATTTAGTAGCTCGTTTTGGTGTGGATGATCTTGCTGCTAAACAAGGTTGGAGTAGGCTTTCATCCGAGGATAGGGAGAGATTCGAGGAGCAATGGAAAGCGTTGCAGCTTAAGGAATTCAAGTTCTACTCTCAAAAGAGCGGTTTCATTCATGAAGTGGTAACAAAGATGGCTGAAGCATCTCGGCCAGACCATTAGATTTATGTTTTGTTTTCTTGTCTCTTTTGCCTGAATTCGCCTCTGTCGTTTTACTTTCTCTGTTGATTTATCAATATTGAAGTGATATTTTAAATTAAGTTAATCAATGTTGTCCACTTTTATACAAAACAAGAACCATATGTGTTCAAACGTTTGTCTTGTTAGAAAGTCTAGAGAGCCGAATCACACAAGTTCTTATAAACAGAGCTTTTTTGTTGTTGAATATAGTACAGACTAAAATAGATACGTATGTACCAGAATATCAGTTTAGACAATATTAGAATCTGTAAGTTTCTGAACTTTCCGGAGCTATCTTTGACTTTTTACCTCTACAGAATAAAACTATTCCACATACGACCAAATAAATGGAGCAACAAGCCAACAACCAATAAGGAGGAGCATACCACTAATAAACTGTGGATCAAACCCACAAACAAAGAACCAAAGATAATAGGATCTTATCAAAATACTTATCATAGGAGTCCGAAAAGCATCATGGCTCGCAAGCATTTTGATTCTCAGATGTCCCTTGAAAGACCTATAAATAGGGAAAAGTTCTAGCTAACTGGAGTTTTATACCGACTCTCCTAAAGTAACTTCGCATAATCTGGGATGGCAGAAGAAAACACAATACTGAAATAAAATCCAGATTACAGTTTAGTGTAACATAATATGTACTAAACCAAGTAAAACATGCAAATCCACTAGATTTTTTATACAAAAGGTTGATTTTACTCATTCAGAGCTGTGCTACAATCCTTAGTTCTACGAGGCAAAAACATATGCAATATTTTTTCGGATTGCGGAATTTTTGAATATGGGAAGTTGGATTTGGACAAATGTGAAGAAATTAAGGCCTTTGGCTCGCTCCTTTATTAGCTGCAGTGTTATCTCAGGCAATTTAGCATCCTTTTGGAATGATGATTGGACAAGACTTGGTTCGCTGCTGGATATCACAGGACTAAATGGACCTCGTGTCACCGGTATAGCGGTGGACGCTTTGGTAAGAGATGCTGTGGATTGGAGTTCTAGGAGAATCTCTCATAGGAGACATCCAACACTCTCTCTTTTGCGATCTGGGGGGGAGGGGGGGGGGGGGGGGGTTCAACCGAGCCGGATTTTTACTAATGGAGAAACTCACCGTCCGACCTTTTCGGCATCCATAACTTGGGACACTCTTAACCCGCCTCCCTCTATAGTTCGTTGGTGTGATGTTGTTTGGTATAAGGTAAATGCTGCATCAAAAGTCTATATTTTTGGCATCTCAAATATTTGGATTTTCTAGAAGTTGTGAATGCTAGTGCAAGTGTCCAAACGAACCACATATTAATATTTGTTTACACATGCAGCATCCGTCATCAAAAACAAACATGACCTAAATACCAAAGACAAATTAAGATCTTGGGGACTTAATGTTCTATTCGATTGTCTGCTTTGTGGTTTCCAAGAGTAGAGTATGTAAAAAGGCCACGTTCCCTTTTAAATTTTTATGCTTGATGTTGCATCTAGAATTCTATATGAAAATATTTTGATGTTGGTCCTGTTCGTTTGCTCACCCAGGTGATCCATCTGGGTGAAGATGTAAATTGATGTTGGTTTTGTGCATTATAATGCTACATCCAGATGGATCATCAAGCTGAATTTTTAAAAACTCATCTCAAATTCTCTTCCAAATGAAGGTGAGTCTTTATGGTGCATCTCGATGCAGATGCCTCTAGTTTAGTCCAAAATGATAAATGACAAAAATGACTTTTTAAAATCAAAATATTATTTTCAAACCGTAAATTTTATTTTTTTTTGCATATACATTTTTTCGCTATAACCAAAAAATGCATTTTCTCGCAAAAACTGAAAAACACACTTTCCCGCAAAAACCGCAAGATGCGTTTTTCTGCAAAAAAAAACATAAAACACACATTTTCATAAAAAAACACATTTTCGACTAAACCAGTAAAACCGCACTTTTCGACCAAAACCGAAAAAACGCATTTTTTCTGTCAAACAAAAAAACGCATTTTCCCGCCAATACCCAAAAACGCATATTCCCGCCAAAACTCCAAAAAGCATTTTTCTGTCAAAACTGAAAAAGACAATTTTACCGCCAAAACCGGAAAACACAATTTTCCCGCCAAAACCGGAATAGCGCATTTTCTCATAAAAACCGGAAAAATGCAATTTTCCCGCCAAAATCAGAAAACGCATTTTTTCGCCAAAACCGAAAAACACGATTTCACGCCAAAACCGAAAAAATGCATTTTCCCGCCAAAACTGAAAACACACAAATTTACCGCCAAAACCGGAAAATGAAATTTTCCCGCCAAAACCGGAAAACGCATTTTCCCGCCAAAACCGGAAAATGCATTTTCCCGCTAAAACTGGATTTCCCCGCTAAAACTGGAAAAACACATTTTTCCGCTAAAACTGAAAAAACACATTTTCTCGCTAAAACCGGAAAAAGTATTTTCCCGCCAAACCCGGAAAAAACTGTATTTTCCCGCCAAAACCGCAAAAATATTTTTTCCCGCCAAAATCACGAAAAAAACTTTTCCTGCCAAAATCGTGAAAAAAAAATTTCCCGTCAAAAACACTTTTCCCGCCAGAACTTCAAAACACACTTTTTCCGTCCAAACCGCAAAAACGTATTTTTCCGCGAAACCCATAATTCGTATTTTTCCGCCAAAATCGTAAAAATGCACTTTTTCGCGAAAAACACATATTTCCTCAAAAACTCCAAAAGTATTATCGGCCAAAACCATAAAAATGCTATTTTTCCGCCGAAACGTAAAAATTATATATTTGTCATTTTATTAACAAGTCCAACTGGATTCAGATGGAAGTTAAAAAATGAAAAGCAAACTGCATCAACATTTAAATGTTGTATTTGAATGCAAAATCTACAGCATTTAGAAAATCTAGATATTTGAGATGCAAAAAATGTGGAGCTTAGATGCAACATTCGCTTCTCAAAATCCAAAATAAATAATGTTTAATATGAATATAAAAATAGTTAATTTGTATTAATTAATATTATTAAACTTTTTTAAAAAATAGTAAAATTATGTTTTCTTGAAAACCATAAAATGATTTTAGCAGAATCCTTAAAAATTGAGTTTTTTGCCAAAACCGTAAAATCACGTTTTCCAGCAAAATTGAAAATCACGTTTATTCGGAAACCAAAAAAATAGTTTTTCCCGTCAAAACCTCAACTCCAATAATTTTTGCTAAAACCGTAAAATCAAAATTTTTTGCCAAAATTGGATTTTCCTACCAAAAGTGTAAAAGTCATATTTTTCGTAAAACTGCAAAATTATGTTTTCTCGCCAAAACTAGAAAAATCAATTTATTTTGCAAAATTCTTCTTCTTCGTCTTCTTCGTTATCAAACCAGAAAAAGAAGTTTGACAGTCACTCTTTACCTCTTTGTTGAAGAATCCTAGAGCCACATCTCTGTACTTCAAAATCTTTCTCCACATCCCAGATCCTTTGCTAGTCTTATATTTTATCGACCATAAATTTTCATCACAGATCAGATAGGTTTGGATCCATTTAACCCACATAGATGGCGTCGACGTAAGAATTCTCCATACCAATCGAAGACATTTCAACTTACGGGTTTTTGATGTTTCTGGTTGTCGTAGAACCAACCCCTTGAATTCGCTTATATCATTTGTATATTCTTGTGTAAGTAAAATTTTCTTTGGATTTAAATGAGGTTTATCAATCAGCAAACAAAATCATTTAGGAAAAGACATTTTTGATTTGTTGGAATGAGGAGATGTGATATTTATAAATCAAGGTGGACAATTTTTAACGGATTTTGACCAATTTCTGACAGAAAAAAATTCATTAAAAATCCGTTGGGTATTTTAAAATTTTAAAATGGCTATATAATGATTATATATTATGTCGAAAATTCGTTGAGAAAATTCTTGACAGATATTGGATTTCGTTGGCATTTTTTGTATTGTAAAACAACTACTTAACCAGTACATATATAGTTTGGTCAGGAACTTGTGGGAGACTTCTAACCAATGGATGTTGGTATGAAATCCATTGAATATTTTTGTCGAATTTCCGATGAGTTTTGACAAAATGCAATTTCTTAAATTTTGTCGGGAATCTAATCTATTAATTTAGGGTTCTATTTTTATCTACCATTAGCAAGTCATAGTAGGACCACCTAAAGAAATAGTTAATAAAACATATTTGATTATTTACATTAATAATAAACCAACTATAAATTTGAATTTTATTTTTTAATTATAACAAAATCTGTTGAGAAAGAATCTAACAAAATCTTACTTAAAATTTAAATATTTTTATAAAATAACATATTAATTAATTTCGTA
Source organism: Brassica napus (assembly GCF_020379485.1). Taxonomy (NCBI): domain Eukaryota; kingdom Viridiplantae; phylum Streptophyta; class Magnoliopsida; order Brassicales; family Brassicaceae; genus Brassica; species Brassica napus. The sequence goes on from NC_063437.1 coordinate 11,301,252, forward strand.
ATTAATAATATAATATTGTTATAAATCAATGTTAACTAAAATTTAATTATAAAAAAAAAAGAAAATAAAAATTATATACTTTTTTTAATAAATTATATAATTAGATTATGTATTATATAAAAATAGAAGTTCTATAAGAGTTAAATATGATAAAATTTTATTAAATAGGTAAATTAAAAAAGTTTATTTTTTAATTATTTCATTTAAATAAGTTATCACTCATCATTAAAATGAGTTAAAAATCGTATACTATATAATATTTTTATACAAATATAAATTTATTAAGATATTTTAAACTTTTATATCTACAACTATATATTATCTTTTATTTATTTTGAAACTCTTGACAATATTTTTTTAAAATGTTTATATACAATGATATAATATTATATAATAACTTTTAATTCATATACTATTTAAAAAAGAAAACTATGAAATTTTAATAGTTCAAATCAAATTTTAATTATAATTTTTTCTTAATTATAACAAAATCTGTTGAGAAAATTTAGAAAATATCACCAAAATTTAAATATTTTTTATTATAAAATAATGTATTAATATAGTAACAAAAACAAATTCAAAATGTAATCTTCCAAACTCAAATATAGTACTGTAATTTTTCGAAGTTTACTTGACAAAATATAAACTTTGAAAATAAATATTCAAACTCGACTTGATAATATTTCAAATTTTACAAAATATTAAATCACAGATAATAAATAATAACTTTTTGAAATGCACCACGGAAAAAAACAAATTATATATGTTGTAAAAATTAAAGCAACCGAATATTTTGAAAATATAATTTAAAAAAAAACTTAATATCATAGCATCCAAAAAATATCTTATATCAATAAAATTTAGTAAAATAATATCATAGATGCTACTATGTATAAAATTTACTAAAATAACAGGCTATAATATTTAAACAATTTTTTTTACTTAAATTCTGTAATATACTAAAACAATATATATTAAAGTATATTTTTTAAACGGAGCAGGCAAATATAAATTATCTTGAACATATTTATTTTCTATAATATAAATTTTAAAATTTTAAAATGTATTTTAACAAAATGTATAAATTAAAGAAAAAGAAATATTTTGAAGGAGGTTTTCTATTTGATTATTTTATATTGTTATTTTATTGTATCTAACTCAAAAAATATATTAGTAAGAAATAAACATTAATAACAAAGTAAAATGTATTAAAAATCACTATATATGAATAATGCTGAATAAAAAATATAAACAATAATATTATTGAGTTACATAATATATAATACTAAAATGAAAATTTTATATTTAAAACATTTGTAATAATATCTAATGCATTTATAAAATAAAAAAATATCCGCACGAACGTGCGGGTTAAAATCTAGTTGCATATTTATTGTAGTGAGTACACTAATTTAACATCATTTTATTTATCTTTGAATATATATATTATTGAATATAGTAAGCTCAAGCATGATCGTCTTTTATCATGTTCAAGTGGAGCGGTCGAACATAGCCTCGATTATGAAATATTTATTTTTTTAAGATAAAAAAATATAAATTAGGGCCTAAACTTTAAACTTTAAAATATATTTCTAAAGTTAGGCCTTAATTTTAAATAAAATAAAACAAACATATGAAACTATCTATACTATTAAAACATGAGACCTTTTTTCTTTAGGTCTCCATGATTTGGTTTAGTACTTACAAGTGTGTCACTGAAATATATTAAACATTAATTAAATTACTTACAATATATTGACGAGATCTTTAGAATATTTGAAAAAAATATGTTCCTTGAATAACCAAATTTTATATGGGAAATTGGGGTGGATAGCTACAAAACAAAATATAATTAAATATCTAGCCAAAAAAAAAAGTACCTCCATTATTTATGTAATATATACTATAATACCCTTAGCAACCGGTTAATAAAAGATAAAAAAAATATCTTCTTCTTCTTCGATTAACTACTACCATCAATATGCTTTCATCTCCACCACCTTGTCTTCCGACGCCGTTATAATACCATCATCACTAATTCTCCACTTTATTTTGTGTTTATCGTCTCTTTAAAGATTATTATTTTTTTTCTATAATCAGTATCCCTTTTTCATAATTATTCTCACCTCACTCATATTCACATTCATCACTGAACCACCATCACCATAGCCATGAAATCTACAGTTCACGACGGCGTTACGGTCGAGGTGCCCTCATTTGTATCCTAAGTTTTTGGTTGTACTATGCTATTTGGACAATATGTACTATGTCATTTCGTTTGTTACTATTTTATTTAATATGCTTCATATTATGTAGTACATGCATGTTTTGATATCTCGGTTAGGATTTATATTTTCTTTTGGGTTTTGGTGATTAGTGTTTTGGGTTTAGTTTATGTAAGGTTTAGATTGACGTTGGGGTAAGCATTACCTCATTCCTGCAATCATAAACATTTCAAAATTTGAAAAATATGTACTATGCTATTTCGTTTGTTACTATTCTATCTGATAATGCTTTATATTATGTACTATGTGCATATTTTGATATTTTGGTTAGGGTTTATATTTCCTTTTAGGGTTTAGTGATTAGTGTTTTGGGTTTAGTTTATGAAAGGTTTGAGTTGACTTTAATATGTACTATGCTATTTCGTTTTGTCACTACTCTATTTTAATAATGCTTCATATTATGTACTGTGTGTATATTTTGATATTAGGATTAGGGTTTATATTTTATTTTATAGTTTAGTGATTAATGTTTTGGATTTAGTTTATAGAAGATTTGGATTGACATGGAATAAGCACTACTTCCACTATTATTAATTTCATTAATATGAACTATACCATATGCAGAATGTTCTATTCTATTTCTTCTGTTTATCTTCTTCCGTAAACATTAGATCTTTCTTTGATCATTGCAGTCATATTAATTTTTGTATGAAAGATGACTGTTTCTTTTGGATTGACAACTTGTGTTTCATCCTTAACCACTCTTGTTGTAGTATATTGTCCTAATTCTTTTTTAGAAGAAAAAAAAAATTCATCATCTTCGTAGTCACCACTACCGCCGGTGTGATAACCAATATCACCGTTCTGATAACCACTAACGCCGCGACCAGCAATAATCACCACAAATATTGATCACAATTTTTTTTCTTTGACTGGCAACTGGTTCAAAAGAAGGAGAAAACCGGAAAAATATTGCACAAATGCTATGAGATCTAATAACGTCAAAATCAATGCCATATTCTTAATTTGTTAGTAAAATATGGCTAGTTCACAAATAAGCCCATTTTATATTTCCTGATATAGTTTCACATATGATTTGCTTTACATAGTTTTTTTAATTGTATAATGTGATTGTGAGTAAACTTTACTCTACTAGACGTTTTTTTGTTAAAATTATTCTACTAGACGTACTTTTTAATTATTTATTTTGTTTAAATATATATCATCGTAATTAACATACATGGGTGAGTTTTAAATCTATATTATAATGATTGAGTTTTTGTTTTCTCTTTAAGGTGTCCACCTCAGCATTTCATTTATTTTGGTGGGATCTATCTTTATGTTTTTGTTTTAATCTATTATCTATTCGTAAAAATTTACAATAAATATCACTTATTGCATTAGTTTATACAGCTTTAAAAAAGCTAACAACCCGAGTTTGAATAGAAACCATGAGTGCTTTGCATGTTTTTAGGACAAAACTTAGGTTCCGCTCCTATAGTGAACCTTTAAATTCACCACTTCTATTATAACCAATCAAAGTGCTAGTTAGATTATTAAATAAAAATATTAATTTTGTTTTAAAAATCAAAAAAAAAAATTGATGCCACTAACAAACCCTTAAATTTTAAATTCTAAACCCTAAATCCAAAACCCAAAATCTAAACCCTAAATCCTAAACCTAAACTCTAAACCCTAAATCCTAAACCCAAACTCTAAACTCTAAATCTTAAACCCAAACTCTAAACCCTAAATCCTAAACCCAAACTCTAGATCATAAACCCAAACCGTATACCATAAACCCAAATCCTAAACCATAAACCCAAATCCAAACCATATATCCTAAACCTGAATCCTAGACCCTAAATCCAAACCGTAAACTCTAAACCCAAAAGGTTTGAATTTGGGTTTAAGGTTTATAGTTTGGTTTAGGGTCTAGGATTTTAGTTAGGGTTTAGAGTTTACAGTTTGGGTTTAAGGTCTAGAATTTGGGTTTATAGTTTGAGTTTAGGGTTTAGGATTTGAGTTTATAGTATAGGGTTTGGGTTTAGGCTTTACTATTTTGATTTAGGGTATAGGGTTTGAGTTTAATATTTAGGGGTTAGATTTAGATTTAGGGTTTAGAATTTAGGATTTAGGGTTTTGTTAAGCATCATTCTCTTTTCAACTATTTAAATGTTCTGAAATAAAATTTAATATATTTTATTTATCATCTAGGTAACATTTTGATTGAGATTGGTGGTAAAAGAGGTGTTGAGTTTAAATGTTTACTATAGGGAGTGAACCTAAGTTTTGTCCATGTTTTTATGATTAAGTTTAATTAAAGGCAATTATGACTTTTACAAGTCGTTTTTCTCTTTAGACTTTTAGGTTCTGCAATATTGACTCTGACGACTCATAATTTTTCACGAGTTATACATCAGTCTTTTCGTATTTTGCCATTTTCATGAAAACATTATGAATCTTTATATATATTACTCGATTATAGGATGAAATGAGTATTTTTTTTTATTTAAGAATCAGCGATTAATTCGGCGATTTGAATGCACAGATTAAACTCTTTATATTTTCAACTGAAGTTTACATACAAAATAAGACCACTATTAAAGAACAGGTCACTGATCGCCACGATAAACCATTTCAAAAAAAAAAAAAAACTTTGTTTAGATATATTGCAAGAGAAACCCATTTTCATTTTGAAATCGACAATCCATATCAGAATTTCATTACAATAATGAAAATGTTTTATAATAAAAATGCATATCATCATTATATATTTTGTATTAGATTATATAATCTAGTTACCTTTTAAACTATATCATTATTACTTTAAATATAGTGTTAATATCATCTTGAACAAAGTGTAAGCATATAATAATACAAGACAGATTATGCTAAAAAATATTACATAAGTCAATCTCACACTCGTTTTTCATAGATGTTACGTGGTCAATTTGTCACTAAACCGTAATCATGCATGTTGGTGTTTTGCCATGCCCACGACAAAAAAGTGCAAGACTTGAGATTTAAGGATTGCATGAGTTAGGTTCCATTTTCCAATCACGGACCTAACTTAACAGTATGACATTCCTCTTAACCTTTCATTTGCAGTTTTATCACGTATACTTGCATAACATTATCCCACTTTTTTTTTTGTAATTTAACATTATCCCACCTTTTTTTTTGGTAAAAAACATTATCCCACTTAATTATGAAAAATTAACAATACAATACAATAAGACAACATTATAAACAGTTTTTTTTCGTAAAACATTATAAACAGTTTGTCGACCACTTTGTCTGAAGTAGATGACTCACCAAGAAACATTCAAGATTGATGATTTGTTAGGCTAACAACCACTTCACTTGGTTAAGTTTTTCAAACCTTTGTTTGTAAAAAGAGTGCGACGAGTCCCTTAAAGAGGACGCAAGTCCAAAGTGTACAGAGCTATATCTACTCTAAAGGATTATTAATCATATAATTCCTAATACTTTCTTTTTCTTTGTAGTAAACTAAACATTCACTTAGTTTGTAACTTCTTATGTAACGAGTATCATTCACTAACTTGCTTTTTGTGTGATCCACTGGCTATGATTGGTTTTAATATGAACGTTAATATTTACGTGTTCTTTGTCAAAAAAATAAATATATATTTTCGTGTACATTAAAATATTAAACAATTATTTGTAAATCTAAAATCGGAAAATTTTTCAGATCTTAGAACATTATATCTAGTCTTCATTATTTCAAATGAAACTATTGTCTAATCTGTGTTAACTTGTGATTTTTTTTTTTGTAAAATAAAAATTCTATATTTTTTTTGGTAAAAAAAATTGTATACATTATACCTCTTAAATATTAAGTTAACTTTTACACCAAGAAAATCCCCTCAATATGAAACTTCTTCTCGCACATAGGAATTCAGGGAAACCAGGAAAATCACTATGAAACTTCTTCTCACACCTAGAAAGTAATGACTGATTAGCAAAGGATGGTTATATAATTGAAGTACGTATATATCGTGAAAATGTGGTGTGAGGGAACATGAAGGACACCCGGTCCCCGGAAAATTACAAATATGCATGAGCGGGAAGTTTAATTTATTTGTTTTCACTCACATATACTCGTAATGACACTGTGATATGTTACTAATTCTAAACTTGTACTGGTAGATCCGCCTAAACTAATTGAAGAAGTTGATAACTAAACCGCAAATTTTAAAAGAATAACTGCACCTCGTATTTTTTGTAGAATCCTGGTATGAGGTATGTATATATATATATATATATATATATATAAACTTAGATTGTTGATTAGTATATGAAGTTTAAATTCTCTATGATGAAATTTTACAGACAATCAAAAATACAAATACAAATACTTAAAAAAATAACAAATACTTACATATGTCGAGTTCACTTAACACTTGCAAGTTTACGGAGACATTTGCACTTATTATTATATTGAATTAATAATGAAAATATGAAGAAACCCCTAACTAAAGCATGTTGCTGATGCAGCAGCAGACGCCACTTAGGAAAGCTACTAATGTCCAAACTTGTATCTATGTTAATTTGCTTCGTCCTTCACTCTCTATAAATTCACTTAGTATCTTCTCTCTTTCACTCATTAAGTAATACTTTTATTTCACTTCTTTAAAATTTAGAATCCATTTATAAGTTGTGCCAAAAAAAAAAAGAGTCCGTAAGAACTTTTTGGTTGAGTTATTCCTTTTATATTGTTTTTACAACTACTATCTAATATTATACTTATTATATAGTTCTTCTCCTAAACATGTGTACTGGAAAATCATCACACACAAAATCCTCACCCAAGGTTATTCAATAATTGGTTACTTTTCTCACCAAATTCAATTACTAGTTACTTTAATGCATGTATGTATATACGCATTGCATGTAAATATGTTTGCAGGCATATAGAAAATAGGGCACCTGTGTTTATATTTACATTAACTAAATCAATACTGACAAAACATTTTCCTCCTTATTTTTTAAAGTGCGGGAAAATAAGTCCAGCTTCTTCTGTACTGTCCCTGGGTTCTGACAGTAAAGGAATGGTGAGATGAAGATACCTTGGTTTATTTGTTTATTTTCTTGTGAGGCATTAATGTTTCTTGTATATATCGTTTTAACCATTACTTCTTTTAATCAAAATTTCAATCTTTTTGTGGGTGCAAGACTAATTTGGGTAAAGGAAAACACTTGCTTGAAGACTCTAACTTGTTTGTATATGTTTTGGACTAAAAAGGTCACTTGATGGACATTAAGTTTATGCTTTGCAAAGGTCGTTTAGCAACAAAATAATAAATCGACCAGTACTCTTTTATTTTTAAACTGAAAGAACACATTCTTCTGGTTTCAAAATAAATATAAATTAATTAATATTCAAATTATGAAATAACTATAAATTTTCTGCCAATATCAGTATAATTAATTACAGTTTGAATGTTGATAGAAATATTACTAATGAAATCGGCATTTTCTAGAGATATCCGAATAATCTGTCTTTCACAATCTCACTTCATGAAAAGTTTCACAAGGTTGAGTTTTTTTTTTGGTGTGCGTGTGTGTGTTGTGTGGACGTGTAGTCAATCCGGAAAGGTTCCATTTCTATAACAAACTGATTAACTAGTATTGCTTGTTGAGTTCTACGTACACTAGGTATATTTTTTTTTGTAACTTTACGTGCACTAGGTATATTACACGTTGGTTATGCAAAAAAGGAGTAATAGTATCAAATTTATTTCCTGATGGTATAGTATCACACGTTTAGTTATACTGTAGGTAAATATTATGTCTAGAACGAAAGTTGTAAAACAATAGTTTTATTTGAATGCACTTCATGCTATATTGATCAATGTAAATCCTCATATATAACAATTCAATTTCTCCAACTATTCACTGAAAATTATATTGTAGAACAAAGTGGAACTCAAAGATAGAGCGCATGACAAAACCAAGGCAGCCGCTTCTAAGGTATCCATATAGAACTCTACGATCAACTATGAATTCTTTTAAATAAAATATGATAACTATTATCCAGTTTCCACAATATAACTCATAAAAGAAAAAAAGGTGTATGTTATTACACGAAAAATATTTTACTCAAGAAAATATACAAGTTACAACTCTCATCTACGTCCTCGTTTTACTACGATTTTTGTCACTATAGCTGTTATAGATATGCATTATGTGTTTATATGCATTAACACCAGCCGTCTCAAATTATTTGAGATTTGTACACGACACACTTTTATTAGTCAGGTTCTTATAAGAAATTAAGAATCCTACAATATTTTGAAAACAGTTATAGAAACATATCTTCTATTTCTATATCGGCACTCGCTCAAATTATCCAATATTGGGCATGCTAAAATACCGTTTTACATAAACATATTTACTGTACGAGTAGTTAACATGCATGTAATTAATTGTTTTTCCAATCAATCAGAATGTTGCAAAGGCACCAGCAAAAGAGAACAAAAAGCCTCTTGAGTTCAAGCTTCACTCTGGCGAGAGAGCAATGAAACGTGCCATGTTCAACTACACGGTTTACACGATCATCCTCAATGTTTTTTTAATTAATTTTGCTTTTCAATTTCCATGTAGCTCATTACTTGTATTCTCAGGTTGCAACAAATTATTATATCACAAAACTACAGAAGAAACAAGAAAAGAGGTTGCAAAAGGTAATCTACAAAACAAAATAAAATGCTTACTTAGCATCTGGTTAGAGAAAAAACTTAGCCAATTCAACCAAAGAAAATAGTACTCTGACCTGTATCCTACTAACACGGTACCGTACTTTTATATGAGCATGGCTAGTCGAGAAACTGAAGATTTAATTAATTTCTCGGTGTAAGGTATAAAACAGAATTTTGGTTTGATATGAGTCCTGTAAACACGCCATCGACCGTACATAGATATATAACCGGAACTTCTTAAACTAAAAAGAGTATGTTTACTTGGAATCGGTTTAAGAAGAATTCTCAAAAATAAACCTTTTTATTAAACCGAACCGTGGAACAGATGATAGAAGAGGAAGAGATTCGTATGCTACGGAAGGAAATGGTTCCAAAAGCTCAGCTAATGCCTTTCTTCGATAGACCGTTCCTCCCACAGAGGTTAGTTTGGTCCTAAAGCGACTTTGATAATGCAAAAAAGAGTAGTATACTATTAAATGATTCAAATGGTTATTAGTTATGAATCTAAATATTTTTTTCTTTTCAAATCAATGTTTTGGGTGTAGATCGAGCAGACCATTGACGATGCCAAAGGAACCAAGCTTTGGAAATGTAAACAGTACTTGTTGGACTTGTGTCTTCAACAACCAACACTATCTCTACCATATTCATCATGCTCATGCTTAAATCCTGAGAGCCACTAGCTCAGTTAGAGGCTTTTGCTAATTTTCATTTCAATCTTCCTTTTCCAAATTATCTTTTTATTAATCTTGGTAAGTTTATGTCTCTTTTCTTTGGTCATTTCCTCTTCTCACTTTTTCGTAGATTTAAATAAATGACCGATTTCGATTGATATCATTTACACGTTGATATGTACAAGATAGTCAGTCTTGTCATTAATACTTTATCTCAACTTGCCCATTAAATAGATACAACCGTTTAATTATTTTTCTATATCTCCTCGTAAGAGTCTAGTACTCTATATACATGGAGTGATTGAAAAACATGAATCACTATAATTTAGAATTGATGCTTCCTCTATACCTGAAAGATTGATGTTTGAGAATTTGAGGTTCAAATTTAAGAAAATATTACAGTTTTAATATTGTGTTCAGAGTTAAAGAAAAGATTTTGTTCCTGCCAAAAATACGAAACATCGCAAAAAAAATTATACTTGACGACTGACTTATAGGAACGTTACGGCTGATTATAAGAACATTACGACTGACTTATGCATACTATGACTGAGTTATGCATATTTTACGGCTGAGTTATAATCAAATTATGGTTGAGTTATTCATATGTTTTGGCTTAGTTATGTCACTCTATAGTTTAGGGTTTGAGGTTCAATTTTAAAAAAATATTTAAAGTTTTAATATTGTTTTCAGAGTTGAAGGAATGATTTTGTTTCCGCCCAAAATACAAAACATCGTGTGTTATGGCTGAGTTATGGTTACTCTATAGTTTAGGGTTTGATGTTCAAATTTAAGAAAACATTAAAGTTTTAATATTATGTTCAAGAGTTGAATGACATATTTTGTTCCCGCCCAAAATACGAAACGTCACAAAAAAAATATTACACTTGACGGCTAACTTATAAGAACGTTACGGCTGACTTATGCATACTACATATGAGTTATGCATACTTTACTATTGAGTTATAATCACATTATGGTTGAGTTATGCATATATTATGGCTGGTTATAGTTACTCTATAGTTTAGGGCTTGAGGTTCAAATTTAAGAAAATATTTAAAGTTTTAATATTGTATTCAGAGTTGAATGAATGATTTTGTTCCCGCCCAAAATACAAAATGTCGAGAAACAAATTACACTTGAAAGCTGACTTATAGGAACATTACAGCTGACTTATACCATTCAGATACGTTATGGCTGAGTTATGCATAATTTACGGCTGAGTTATGCATATGTTACAGCTGAGTTATAATCAAATTATGGTTGAGTTATGCATGCGTTATGACTGAGTTATGGTACTCTATATAGTTTAGGGTTTGAGGTTCAAATTTAAGAAAATATTAAAGTTTTAATATTGTGTTCAGAGTTGATGGAAAGATTTTGTTCCCGTCCAAAATACGAAACGTCGCGAAACAAATTACACTTGACGGCTGACTTATGCATACATTACAGTTGTGTTATAATCAAATTATGATTGAGTTATGCATACATTATGGCTGAGTTTTATGGTTACAATACGACTTTGTTATAATCAAATGTTGAGTTATGGTTACAATACGACTTTGTTATAATCAAATGTTGAGTTATGGTTACAATACGGCTTTGTTATAACCAAGTTCACCAAAAAAGCTTATAACAGGCTCAAGATTCATCATCCAAACTTAAATTGAATTTATAAACCAAAAAGACGAGTCTATAGATTAGGAATCAAGAGAAAAATCAGTCGCATAAATAACATAGATCTAAAAACTCAAAAATCTGACACAGATCTATTGCAGTGGTTGTCGTTTTGATCGTGGTCGGTAAAAGAAGGAGCTTTCTCTCCTACAGTGTCATGTATGGCGACCCGACATCCTACTGCTCCCTCTCTCATCGGATTCGTCGTTTTGCAGAAGAAGAAAGAGTTAAAGTGAGAGAGATGAAGAGACTAAGTCCCATCAATTGTAAGAAAATGAGAGAAGATTTTTGGCCTTTAGATTTCATTTAATCAATGACCATAAATTGTGATCTTTGGAAAAGAAAGATTATCCAATGAAAAAAAAAGGTGAGGATAGACAAAAATATAATTTTGAACTCTTAGATTAAATTTAATCACTGGTCATGAAAAAACAATATAAATTGTAATTTAGTTCTTTTCAATTTGTTTTAAAAACTGCTTAAATTTAAAGAATGTAATTATGGGTTTAAATCAAAATTTAAAATGGAATTTAAAAATTAATGATTTTTTTTTAAATGATTAAATTTGAGTTTAACTCTAAACTATAAACCTAAACCTTAAACTTTAAATAATAAAAATATCAGATTTAATAATCAAAGATAAACTTTATAATTTTTATAACTTTATAATTCTATAGTTTAGGATTTGAGGTTTGGATTTAAGAAAATATTAAAGTTGGAGTTTTGTAAGTAAGAATTGTATAAGTGATTGTAAGAGAACATATATCTCATGATCAAGTTAAAGTCTCAACCTGAAAATTCAAGAAACTATACATATTCAGTTGATTTATATTCACTTGATATTGATAAGATGATCTTCAATATTTTTTTTTAAGTATTTGAATTGAGTTTTTCTATTTTAGGGTATGTTTGAGGTATGACTGAGTTATATAAACGATATGGCTGAGTTATCTAAATGACACGGCTGAGTTATATATATATTTTCTGATTTTAGGGTATTTTTGAGGTATGGCTGAGTTATATAAACGACACGGCTGAGATATATAAACGACACGACTGAGTTGTGTAAATATAGCATAACTAAAATACAAAATACATGGGTGAGTTATGTTTTTACATAGAAAACCAAAAATACAGGTTTCCTGCACCATCCCGGTGATAACTCCTCCATGTCTCCAAGCTTCATTGAATTCCTCTGTGTCGTCTCTGCTGAGTCCGTAATTTATTTCCGTCTCTTCCGTTCTCTTCTTGTTCAATCTTCTCTTTTAGTTAGATCTGGAAATTGTTTTTTATATTATCCAAATATGGATATCAAATCACAAACAAACTTAAATGAATACATCCCATAATTACTAATTTGAGTATTTTTTGGAATATAGTTATCTTTTCTCCTCGGAATGCACATTTCTTATAGCTAGGTTTTGGAGATTGGGAAGAAATAACTCAGCCACAACTGCATATATAAACCAGCCATAAAAGAAAAGTAACTCAGCCACAACATAAATTAAAACTCAGCCACAAACTCGAAAAACTCAACAGAGAAGATGATTTCAGGCTATTGTAGCGAAGAAGATTTCGTAGAAACGCTTGCGGAGAAGACGATTTCGGTGAAGACGTTATCAAAGAAGACAGTTCGAGAATTTCGAACGAAAAACAACAATATCGACTAAAAATATTAGGGTTTAATTGTGATTTTTTTTCTAACATAGTTTAGTTACAAAAACGATTCATTGTCTTTTTTTTTTTTGATCAAAATAATTACAATTATTAATAACGTGTATACAATAATTAGTGGCAAGAATTCATTGTTTAAAAGTAATCTCAATTAAAAAAAACTAACTAAGGTCTTAGTTGTAATTTACTAAAAGTATACCAACATTCTAATAATTTTTATATATGCAGTTGTGGCTGAGTTATTTCTTTTATGGCTGGTTTATATATGCAGTTGTGGCTGAGTTATTTCTTCCCAATCTCCAAAACCTAGCTATAAGAAATGTGCATTCTGAGGAGAAAAGACAACTATATTCCAAAAAATACCCAAATTAGTAATTATGGGATGTATTCATTTAAGTTTGTTTGTGATTTGATATCCATATTTGAATAATATAAAAAACAATTTCCAGATCTAACTAAAAGAGAAGATTGAACAAGAAGAGAACGGAAGAGACGGAAATAAGTGACGGACTCAACAGAGACGACACAGAGGAATTCAATGAAGCTTGGAGACATGGAGGAGTTATCACCGGGATGGTGCAGGAAACCTGTATTTTTGGTTTTCTATGTAAAAACATAACTCACCCATGTATTTTGTATTTTAGTTATGCTATATTTACACAACTCAGTCGTGTCGTTTATATATCTCAGCCGTGTCGTTTATATAACTCAGCCATACCTCAAAAATACCCTAAAATCAGAAAATATATATATAACTCAGCCGTGTCATTTAGATAACTCAGCCATATCGTTTATATAACTCAGTCATACCTCAAACATACCCTAAAATAGAAAAACTCAATTCAAATACTTAAAAAAAAAAATATTGAAGATCATCTTATCAATATCAAGTGAATATAAATCAACTGAATATGTATAGTTTCTTGAATTTTCAGGTTGAGACTTTAACTTGATCATGAGATATATGTTCTCTTACAATCACTTATACAATTCTTACTTACAAAACTCCAACTTTAATATTTTCTTAAATCTAAACCTCAAATCCTAAACTATAGAATTATAAAGTTATAAAAATTATAAAGTTTATCTTTGATTATTAAATCTGATATTTTTATTATTTAAAGTTTAAGGTTTAGGTTTAAAGTTTAGGTTTATAGTTTAGAGTTAAACTCAAATTTAATCATTTAAAAAAAATCATTAATTTTTAAATTCCATTTTAAATTTTGATTTAAACCCATAATTACATTCTTTAAATTTAAGCAGTTTTTAAAACAAATTGAAAAGAACTAAATTACAATTTATATTGTTTTTTCATGACCAGTGATTGAATTTAATCTAAGAGTTCAAAATTATCTTTTTGTCTATCCTCACCTTTTTTTTTCATTGGATAATCTTTCTTTTCCAAAGATCACAATTTATGGTCATTGATTAAATGAAATCTAAAGGCCAAAAATCTTCTCTCATTTTCTTACAATTGATGGGACTTAGTCTCTTCATCTCTCTCACTTTAACTCTTTATTCTTCTGCAAAACGACGAATCCGATGAGAGAGAGAGCAGTAGGATGTCGGGTCGCCATACATGACACTGTAGGAGAGAAAGCTCCTTCTTTTACCGACCACGATCAAAACGACAACCACTGCAATAGATCTGTGTCAGATTTTTGAGTTTTTAGATCTATGTTATTTATGCGACTGATTTTTCTCTTGATTCCTAATCTATAGACTCGTCTTTTTGGTTTTTAAATTCAATTTAAGTTTGGATGATGAATCTTGAGCCTGTTATAATCTCCGTAGAAACGCTTGCGGAGAAGACGATTTCGGTGAAGACGTTATCAAAGAAGACAGTTCGAGAATTTTGAACGAAAAACAACAATATCGACTAAAAATATTAGGGTTTAAGCGACAAACAATAAAACTTGTGATTTTTTTTCTAACATAGTTTAGTTACAAAAACGATTCATTGTCTTTTTTTTTGATCAAAATAATTACAATTATTAATAACGTGTATACAATAATTAGTGGCAAGAATTCATTGTTTAAAAGTAATCTCAATTAAAAAAAACTAACTAAGGTCTTAGTTGTAATTTACTAAAAGTATACCAACCTTCTAATAATTTTTAAAAGATGTATGTTATTTTAGTCATATCCTAACGTTTCCAAAAGATTCTAGTAATTTTCTCTTAATCTTTTTTTTTCTTTCTTAACTCATTTTTTAAATGGTGACATGTATCTCATCTGGATACATTTTTTTCCAGTTTGAAAAAATTCAAACCATTTGAATCAACGTAGTCGCTTTGATTTTGTCAACATGTTTACCGTAAGAATCCAATAACTGAATTAAAAAATTCAAAAGAACCATCGCACATGGTCTTATTAGTTGCTAAAATTTTTGTGATCTTTAATCTCATCTTAATTACTCCCTCTGTTTGTAAGGAGTTTTAGCAAAAAAAAATATTTATTTCACACAATATAAAATATTTTTAGAGCCCAAAGCAATAAAACAATCTAAATAACAACATTCCACTAAATGAATGCGTGCAAAAAACTTTTTATATTGCAACTTCAGAAAAGGTTAAAGGTTCTTAATATCCGTGCTTTTAAGCAAAATAACTTACATAACGAAACAGATGGAGTACTTAAGATTAGTTATTTAGTAGGAAATCAGTTTATTTTAAAAATTTAATACTGAAACTTATCATTTTATGGTTCATAAATAAAAACTTATTCATTTATTTTGGACACTGAAAAGGTTTTTTTCTGTAATTTTCATTATTTTATGTTAAGCTCTTGTTTATATATTCAAACATATTTTAGTGAAAGGAATAAAAACAATAAACTTTTTAACTTCCAAAATTTTACTATTTATGTTTATAATTGCCAAAATCCTAACAATTGTCAAATTTTGAATCAATTTTTCAACCAACTCTTAAATATATATACATACCATTATGATTTTCACCAATTTTTCTTATACCATTTATTATAAACGATTATGAACGATCAATGATGCTATATTTATATCATCTACACTTTATCGTTCTATTCTAACATGTACTGAAAATATTTCAAATGCTGGAGAAATTAAGTTTCAAGAATTTTCTACACAAATGGATATTGTACATCGTTGTTGGAAAAAAGAAGAATCATATTATAGTAAAATTTTTGAGTATTGTGATGAACATTGCTCATTTAATCATTTTGTGATGGAACTCCGTGCAAAAATTATTACAACTACATGATAAAATATTGGATAAAATATCCCGGACCTTCGGAACTTTCTATTTGATTGTATCGAAAGGCCTAATGAATTGAGATTTTCCTATTTGGCCGGGTCATTTCGGGGCAAACGAATCATTTATAATGACAAGTATGATCTTCATGAGAATGATTCGAAGTTCTTGTAGAGCGAAACCATGCAGTACCAAAGACGAGATATGTGTTTCAAAGAACAAAGTTTTTTTATAATAAGCCAATTCATTTGGGATCCTGCAGATCCACTCTTTTTCTTATTCAATGTTCAGACTTTTGTCTTTGTGTTTTCACATCGAGAATTTTTTGCAAATGAAGAGATGTCAAAGGGGCTTCTTACTTCCCAAACAGATCCTCCTACACATATATATAAACACTGGTTTATCAAGAATATGCAAGAAAAGCACTTCGAATTGTTGATTCAACGACCCCAAAGTACGCTTTTTGTACCTGGTTAGCCTTTCACAACAGACTGTTTACAGGTGATCGTATGGCTACTTGGAGCAATGGAATAAGTTCTTTATGCATCTTCTGCCACCAAGAGACTGAAACTCGTGAGCATATCTTCTTTGATTGTGCTTACCCTGCGACAGTGTGGTCGCTATTGGCAAGAGGACTTCTTGGCATTCGGTTTACTACGGCCTGGGGAGACCTTTCTCAACTTATAGTTGACACAATATTGGATTAAAAATCCAGAATTTTGCTGCGCTACACTTTTCAGATCACTCTTTACTCCATTTGGAGAGAACGAAATGATAGACGCCACAGAGCAACACCTATGGTCGCAGGTTCCTCGGCCAAGATGATAGATAGAGGGATTCAGAACTGTGATTAATGGTCTCTGCTACGGATCATCTGACACTCTGAAGCTCTACTGCAACGATGCCTCGCCTAAAGGGTGTAGGATTTATCTGTTCAAGTTCTTGCTTATTTCGATTTCTAAAAATTAGTTAAATCAAATGAGTTATATTTGATGTACAAAAGTTTGTTTTTTTTTGAATAAATTTTATAAATATTCTAAAAAAAATTGGATAAAAAAATTGGCACTTACGATAATACTAAGAGTATGTAAAAAGCGGATAACCGGAGATTGATGTATTGGCTCTTAAAATAGTTATAAGAGAGACCGTGAGAGTGAGGCAATTTGACTTAAATTCTATCACATGCAACAAGAAAAAGTTAAAATAAGTAAGGACACAATCTTGGAAACATCTAATAAAGAGTAGAATAAATTCAAACAATTAATGAGTAAGAATGTTAGGGTCAAATATCGATCATAGATATATCAATGACAAAAATCACTTAAACATGACAAAGCGTATTGTCCACATAACTGAGCCGGAAACGTTGAGAGAATAATTCCGCATATGCCGTGCCGATTCAAACGACAATAAATCAGAACAGACTACATATATTTATTCCCAAAAAGTTAATAAGTTATCTACCGCATGCATAAGAATTATTCGTTATTATATAGTATACTTTATAAGAAAATCCTATGTAATAAATAAATAAAAAGGAATATAATTATGTAAAGTCAAAAATAGATAATCTATCTATTTAATCAGTCGATACGTGAAATGAATGTTATAGTTGCAACGGTCAATGCTAGCATTGCCAAGACCTGTCCATCTATGATGATGTATCCCAGTGCAAGGCCCGAGTCTATGGATCTGGGTCGTAGAACTAGAAGATCTGCTTTCTACTTCATGGTTCTGTTCTTCCTTGAAACGTTCAACGGTCAAATTTTTCACCTTGCTAAGACCGAACAGCTTGCAAATTAAGACCTAATAAACTTCTGCTCATTCTACTCACTCGTAAGACTTTGACCGACCAGTTGCAAAAATAGTAGTATAAATATGGTTTTATTATTTTATAAAACCCTCAGAAAACTATAATCTCTCAAGTTCAATCTTTATTTTGTTGAGATTGCTTCACACAAGATGGGCTTCACATGGGGAATGAGACTACGTGGAGCTAGCAAGAAGAAGATAGCGCCGGTAATGAGTTGGTCGGAATCGACATCGGAGCCGGATATAACGATTCCGCCGGAGTTTCAATGCCCGATCTCAATCGATCTCATGAAAGATCCGGTGATAATCTCCACAGGCATTACCTACGATCGCACAAGCATCGAAAAATGGATCGATTCAGGGAACAACACGTGTCCTGTCACGAACACGGTCTTGACCACATTCGATCAGATCCCGAACCACACGATTCGCAAGATGATCCAAGGATGGTGCGTGGAGATAGGATCGTCGTTAATTGAGCGGATCCCAACGCCACGTGTCCCTTTGATGCCGTGTGAGGTCTACGAGATCTGCAGAAAGTTATCCTCTGCTACGCGGCGGGGGGATTACGAGAAATGCGAGGAGATTATTTGGAGGATTAAGAAGTTGGAGAAAGAAAGCGAGAAAAATAGAAATTGTATTATCGAAAACGGCGTCGCATTGGTTTTGTGTGATTGTTTCGAGAAGTTCTCGGCAGACGAGAAATCAACGTCTCTCTTGGGAAAGATTTTATCTCTGCTGACGTGGATGGTTCCTATTGGGTGGGAGGGTTTAACGACACTGGCGTCTGCGTCGTCGTTTCGTTGCATCGCGGGTTTCTTGAGGAGCAAGGACGATACAGTTCGTGAAAACGCTGCGTTTTTGTTGAAGGAGATTCTGTCGTTGGAAGAAACGCAAGTTCACGCGTTTGCGGAGGAGAACGGAGTCGCGGCAGCGTTTTTTAAACTGATCCGCGATTCGGTTTCTTCTAACGCAACGAAATCTTCGTTGATAGCGGTTTCTCAAATGGTCTTGGCAAAGCCCGAGATCGCGTCTGTGTTTCTCGAAATCGGTCTTGTGAATCAAACGGTGGAGATGATCATTGATGGTGAGAATAGCGTTTGCGAGAAAGCGTTGGCGGTTCTAGACGCGGTTTGCGAAACCAGCGAAGGGATAAAGAAAGTGAGGAAAAACGCGTTGGTGATGCCGCTTTTGGTGAAGAAGATTCTTAAGGTCTCTGAACAAGGGACGGGGAGCTCAGTGTCTGCGATTTTGAAGCTGTGTAAAGCAGGGAACGCGTCCACGGTTGAAGAAGCGGTGCGTTTGGGAGCGTTTCAGAAGATGTTTTTGGTGTTACAGGTTGGGTATGGAGAAGAGACCAAGGAGAAAGCGACAGAGTTGTTGAAGATGATGAACACACAGATGAAACTGATGAGTGATGATGTTGATTCTTCAATGGAGTTTAAGTATCTTAAAAAGCCATTTTGAAGTAGATAAATTGTATAAAGACAACCACATTCTTTGCAAATCAGAGATATGATCATTTTGAAAATGAAGAAGATGACCAATGTGAATTTATATAAAATCTAAATAATGTTTAAAAAAAAAGCATAAATGAATGGGAAGAGACTGCAGGGACAACAAGAATAATAAATAATTTTATATAAAATCCAATAATGCTTTAAAAATACAGTTGCCAAGGTTATCTTTCATAAACGAGAAATTAGGATTCAATTTATAACCATACAAACATTGAACGAGGAATCGTGGGTAGTGGCTAGCTTCAAGTGTGATAGTTTGAGTTAATGTGATGCATAAGCTATCCTTAATAATTAGGTTATGTTTTCTTCTAATGTATTTGTAGGTGAATGTTTCCACTTTCACTAAGACAAGTTTTGGGCCCATAAAACTTTGAATGACAAGAATCGGGACAGTTAAGAATCTGTTTTATAGATGGTGCATGGAAAGAGAATGACAAATTCACGGGGCAGGGATGGTTCTGCAGAGTAGTAGGATCAGAAGAGAAGATGATGGGGGCGATGAATCTCCGAAGAAGCTTATCAGCTCTACATGCCGAATGTGAAGCTTTGACATGGGCTATTGAGTGCATGAAGACCCTTGATTTTTTAGACGTAGTTTTTGCAACAGACTGTTCTTAATTGGTGAAGATGGTGTCCTCACCAGACGAATGGCCAGCTTTTGCTACACACATGGAGGAGTTTCGACGCAGTAAGTGTTTCTTCCCTTCTTTCAAGATTCGACATATACCAAAAGCAACTAATCTAGTGGCGGACAAGCTTGTTCGAGGTGCTCGGAGTTTTTCTTCAGCTGTGTTTTATGTTGATTCTACCCCACTGGTTTGGTTTTCCGAGCCGGTAGATTTCTTATCATAGTTTAGTTATTGTTGTCAAAAAAAAAAAACATAACTTTCATTGGAATTATTGTGTACTATTTACTCCAGAAGGTGTGTTCAAAAAATAAAAAATAAAATAAAAAAATTTACTTCAGAAGTTGCTGGTATGGGATCTGCAAGACAGTCCGTGCTTGGAATGCCAAAGTAGCATACATTGGTCGACCTGCAGATTTCAACTACGACTGCAACACCTTGGGACTGGGTTTGATACATTCAAGGAAATCGCTGAGGGGACGTCAGCCGTTGGCGCTAGGCTTTTCAACATAACGGACAAAGATGCTATACTCTCTGCTGTTAACTATCTCCTTCTGTACGCTGCTCAGGCAGCTGATCTTGATCTTGGTCTCATTCAACAGTCTGCTAAAGTTGTCTACTTGATGGGAGCAGACGATGCAAATGTTTTCTTACATCATACTTGGATGCTTATCTTGTTCTTTTCTTTCTTGTGTGATGAATAAGCATAATATTCGAGAAAAGCATTCTGATATGTCCTTAAATCCAAAAACAAAAAGCATTGATCTCCGTTAACCGACAAACTACCAACATTGATATGAAGAATATCGCCCTCCAGCTCCGCTAGGAGGGTCATAAGGACTCAGTTTGCTTCTATAGGCTCTTCCCTCATTATGTACGGTCTCATAGCTCCATACCTATCACTTTCACTTCTTGCGTATCTGTTCTTGTCATATTCATCCTTATGATGATGATTGTCAAGAACCCGTTACTCCGATAAAAATTCGGGTTTATTTCAGTTTCAATTTAAAAATTCGGTAAAATCTTTTTTTGGATAAAATATCGATTTATTTTAATATTCCGAATAATAAATATTTGAGTAATTTAATTCTTTCGGGTAATTTGGATAATTCGAAGTTTTTGGTGACCCAAAGAGGAAACAATTTCTGTAATATTCACTTTATTTTTAAATACTTTTAGCCTAAATTTGATGAATTTAAAAAGTTAATGTCATAACTAATATTTGGTTATGGTTTATATATTTTTCTTGTTTTTGTTAATTTTACTAAACTTGAGTTTTGTGACCAAAATTTGAAAAATAATTCTGTTAGATTCGTTTTTCATTGGTTTCAGTTTGATGTAAAGTGAAAAAGAATATCATAAAAACATTTTTCTTTTTGATGTCGTAGATCTGGGTATTTAGCTTTGGGTTCGGGGGCATTTCAAATTTTTGGTCCTAGAAATATTGAACAATTATGTTATTATGAGTTTTTGTTCGGTCAAATATATTGGAAACCGACTAATATCTACTAAAATTTTGGGTCCAATTCGGTTCTTTTTGGATAATTCAAATTTTATTTTTTCAGATAAAATTAAATTTATTTAATTTTTTCAGATAAAATATCGGATAAATTAAGGATAAAAATACTTTTTGGATAAATATGTTTTTTCAGATAATTCATATATTTTAAATATTCTGAATAGAATGTATTTGGTTAGAAAAATCATGTGCCAGACCAAACCCAAATAATAAAATAACTTTAGTTGATTAGTAAGGGTTTGATTGGTTTTCCGCTAGCACTTGCATACATAACTTTTGCGGTTGGTACCGATTGTTGGCATTTTGTAACAATCACAAAAAATGTTATATATCGCTTCAAATCACTACAAACCTTTTAAAATCAAAAAGTAGTTTCCGCTAACGATAGCGGTTGGATAAATAAACATAAAAATATTTTTAAAATATATTAAATTTTAAATTAAAATCTTAAAACTGAAATATTAAAAAAATACATATACATTTTATATTTTAATTTAAATTCACAAATATTATTATAATCTATTTTATAAAAAATTTAAACGAAGAATATTTACTATAATTTTAAAACATTAAAACATTAATATATATACATATGTAATGATATGTACATGTATAAATTAAAAATTCCAATGTAAATCTTCAAAACCATTGTTTGAAATTATAACATCCCCACTAAATAAAATAAAAAATAAATAAATGTATTATTTTATTAATTATATTATATTAATATTTATAATATTTTATCATAATTGTATGTTTTGATTTTTATAATATTATAATGTGTTAGTATTTATAATTTATGGTTGAACAGCTATAGTATTTCATAATCAACAGCTGTACGAGTTTAATGACACAAGAAAAAGCAACCATCCACTTCTTTGGCAACCCCGCATCAGTGACCGCTGCTTTTCAACTAGTTAGCCCTAAACCAACTGAGACTTCTTTCCTATATATAATACAAAAAAAAGAAAACATTCATCACAGCTTTCCAAAGTCCAAAAGCACAGTTTCGTACAAGAAACCAACCTTCTTGCATCTTGCAATTGACCCAAAAATGGAGAATCTACTGGGTCTTCTGAGAATTCATGTGAAGAGAGGTGTGAATCTCGCCATTAGAGATACCTCAAGCAGCGATCCTTACATCGTCTTTTACTCAGGAAAACAGGTAAAATATCGATTTTGTGTTTTGAGATTTGACAGCGGACTATTTGATCTTTTTTTTTCATGTCAGATCTCCAACATAAGACACCAAGAACAGAGATTTTAGATTTTAAATTAGACATAGTTTAGTTAATATTAATGGTTTTTCAAAACTTTATTAGTTTGTTTGATCAAGTCAGATTCGGAGAGTTTTATCTAATTTTTACAAGGTCTCTGAATCTTGATTCAGTATATATGTATGAAGAGTGACGGTGTCTTAGCCTAATATAAAATACAAAGGAAACCAGAAACCTGTGGTCATATCTTCTCTGCTAAAGCTTAGATATGTAATTTATTATTTTCTTACAAGTTTAACTGGAGAAGAAGACTTTATGATCATGTTCATGTTATTGTGGGTCCTTGTTATATATCTCTTGCATAAATCACCAAAAGGTGAGATTTTAAGGTTCTGAGTTCATCACGGTTTAGTTATCTGTAATCGGGTTGATCCGAAATCTTGTTAGTTTGTTTGATCATGGCAAATTTGCAAAGTTTTATCTAAATTCTTGAAATTTCCTTGAATCTTGATTTAGTATATATGTATGTAAAAAAGAAAATTGAAACCTGCGGTGATAACTTCTCTGCTAAAGCTGAGATATGTAATTGACTCACAAAAGTTAAATTGGAGAAGAAGAACATGATCATGTTCATGTTTGTGTGGGTCCTTGTACAGATGATCTATTGAATTATGTAGGAATATTGGTCCTCTTTTACATTAAAGCCACCAATCTCTCCTCTTGTGTCAACATCAATACTCTGTCTCCAGCACGAAATAATTGAGTTGATGATTTGTGATATTTTTCCTTTCGGAAAACATTTGATAGTTCCTGATCCTTGATAATCTCTCCTCTCCTATATGTAGTTTTAATGTTTTATTTATTTGATACAGAAGCTTAAAACCCGTGTAATCAAACATAGTATAAACCCCGAATGGAACGACGAGCTTACTCTTTCCGTTACAGATCCAAATCTCACTGTTAAACTTGTAAGTCATCCTTACGTTTTATTTTACCATGACTGTTAGAAGCTAGTTTTACTAGAGATATGAAACATTTTGTTTGTTATGTGCAGACGGTTTACGACAAGGACTTGTTCTCAGCGGATGATAAGATGGGAGAAGCAGAGTTTAGCATTGCCCCATATCTTGAAGCCATTAAACTACGCCATAAGCTTGAAGGACAACTTCCCAACGGAACCATAATCATGAAGGTACAACCGACTAGACAAAACTGTTTGTCTGAAGAGAGCCATATTTTGTTGAACCAAGGCAAGCTTGTGCAGAATATGTTCCTTAGACTCCAGCGCGTGGAGTGTGGAGAGGTCGAGCTACAGCTCGAGTGGATTGATGTTCCCGGTTCAAAGGGTTTTTAAGTCTATCCGATCCGATCCTTAGTCCCTTATGCATATATGGTTTAGAAATTAGAACTACGGCGTTATTCAAAACTGGTCAGTGAAAGGATCTCAAACTGGTTATGTAATGAACTCTTTTGTATTTTAATGCAACTTTATCCGTAGCTTTCTAAAACATGAGTTCTGAAAAACAAAATATTAATATTTTAATTACATTATTAAGTTTTAATAAAATCAAATAATTTAATCATTTGACGAGGACAAATGGTAAAGTGATGTATTTTGTTGATGACGTATGGATAGAGAGGTTCTAAAAAAATTACAACCAAAAACTAGTTCTCTTTCTTTCTCATTTTTTTTTTAAAATTTTTCTTTAAATATTAGATATTCATTAACATATTTCTGTTGGTCTTGCTCTAAGAGCATGACTGGTTTTCTTGATACCACCCACAAACGCAACTTTTACGGTTGTTGGCGTTTTGCAATAATCACTCAAAGCGTTCTAAACCGATTCAAACTGCTTTAAACTTTTTAAATTTAAAAGTTGGTTTTAGCTAGCGTTTGTGGACAGTTGCGGAAGCATAATTTTTTTTTAAACAATATAAATACAAAATTAAAAATAAAAAATTTAAACTGAAGTAATAGAAATACTAAAATATATCTTTTATATTTTAATTTATATTTTAATTTTTTTTTAAATATTTTTTTTTTAAATCATAATTTTATAAATATAATTTTTATATTTATTATAATATTATGTTTAATATTTTTATATTTATATAAAATATAAATATTGTTAATTTATTATTTAACCGTTGTTGTATTTGATGATTTGTCAGTCATAAGTATCCCACAAACGCACTAATTCTAACCGCAGTACTTGTCGTACAAATCTCTTAAAACCACTTAAAACTGCAACCCCCCGCATCTGCAAACTCCTGCAACCGCAATAGCTACTGTTACACCAGTCAGACCCTAAATATAACATTTTGATCTCTCCATGATATGAGTGTCTTAAAACAAGAAGGTGTAAAAAAGAATCTATTGGTTTATTGTGTGATAAATCAAATTTAGAGATTTACATTAACTATATTTTTAATATTTTTTAACAATTTAATTATTCAACTAAATATCTAAATATTTAAAATAAATTAACTGAAAAGATATTCATACTTATTTTTTTTTATTCCAATCTAATAAAATTTTACTATCTCTTTTTACGAAAAATATAAATATACAGCTTTTAAAAGTACTAATACTTTGTAAATATATAAATATTTTTTTAATTATTATTAAATAACAAATATATACTTGTGTCTTGGGGAAGTAATTGGTAATGCTCTGTTTGTTTTTGAGTGTTAATTATGTCGTTTAATTGTGTCAAAGTTAGTCAGGAACTATGACTTTTTTTGGAACTAATCGTCTAATTGACGCCTTAGTTACCATTCTTTCAGTTATTGATTGAAGACAGTACAACTCAATGGTTAAAAGGATAATTAAACATTATAAGAAAAAAGTAAGCCAGACACTCAATGGTTATCCTCATTAGTATTTGTATCTCATGGAAGCATGTCCAATAAACTCAATCGATAATAAAAAAAATGATATCATGTAAAGTAGGGATAAATAAACTAAGTGAAGTGAGAAAAAAGAGAAGAAATAAACCAAAGTAAGACTATTTGTGTGATCAGACACCTGAATGGGTAAGAGTCCATGTCTCTTGTGATCGATTTTCCTTCGATGAAACTGCACTTTAAACTCTTTAAATGAGGTCAATAGTGCTGAATTTATATATCTCTTATGAACTGTGGGCTGAAATGGTTAGGTTGTTAAGTAGACGTCGAATACATGGAAATACTTTCTAAGGTTGGTACTAGTTGATGTGGCTTACATGATTGAGGTAAAAATGATGTTCAGAGATATGTGAGTTTCATTTCTTCAAACTTCTTTTAAATGTTTTGTCTTCTGTTTTGCTTGAGGATAAGCAAAAACTAAGTTTGGAGAGTTGATATATCATATTTTAGTGGATCAGAGTCTTTTTAGTATTTTCAAGTAGCTTTGAGTCATTGCAGGTTCATGTACGTTTTGGACAAAATTGAAAATTTTGAAGCATTTTGGACCATGAAGGAGAGTTGCAGCTGAAAAGAACAAGTAGAGATTGCATCTTTGGAATTGGTGTTGGTCAACACCACAGATTGGTGTCGGAGACAACACTTCTCGACGAGTTTTTAACAAGTTCAAAAATTTTAAGACTGATCAAAAGTTTATGCTTTTTGCAAATAAGTTATTTTTGTGTTTTAGACCATATTCAGTTTTTTTTTTAAAAGAGTTATTGTATGATAATTCATACTGGGTGAGAGATTTCTTAAGGTTTTTGGAGAGACAAATTAAAATTCACAAAGAGAAGATTTCGAACTTTTTTATTTACTTTATTTATTTTAATGCAATTTATTCAAGTAATGATTTATATTTCATTGAATATGTCTGAGTAATCTATTTGTTAAATTTAGAGTTTTTCAATGCTTAAGGATGAATTATTCGAGTGATAAAATTGTTACGGTAATCTTCTGTTCTTCATCTAGATTGAACCTAAAGCTAGTTGTGGACTGACAACCTAAAATTTAGATTTTAGGATAACTAGTAGATATGAAAGTGTGATTGATTTCCTGATTTAATATTAGAAGAGGAAAATACTTATCTCCAAAGAAATTTGGTTTATGGATTTTGTGAACTTACCAAACATGGGTTTAATGCTTGTCTTAACTATGAAATTTGCAAAAACATTATAATTCTAGGATCTAGACATATGTAATCTCTGCAACGAAAGTTGATTAATTTTAATATTGTGATTTGAGTTCAAAACTGTTCTTCATAAACTTTTAACAAATTGTTTGATCTGCAATTCTGATTTACATGAGAATATTCCTAAGTCTAGCGTTTTTCCTAATCAAACTTACAACCGTTTTATTTCTCTTTTATTTTCACAACATTCTTCTTTGTTTAACTTAATTCGAAAATTGATATCTATTGAGTGATCTTGAGTTTCAGTAGATTTGACCCTACATACTACTATTGCACCTATAAATTTGTAAAGTAGCTCAGACTATATTTGAGCATATCACATTCGTATCTAGTATTACTAAACAAAAGAACATCCCAAACGTTACACAAATTGAACACAAACAACATCCTCAAACACATAAGAGTCACAGAACAGAAACACAATTAACATCTGGAGTTTTTACTATCAAACCAGCTTGAAATATGCTTGCAAATGTTTTTTTTCCAATCCCAATTGTATTATTGACCTTAGTTGTACTAATTGTATCAGTTTTGTTAGTTGTTCCAATTCTATTAATTTTTTCAGTTGTTGTTATCTCAGTTGTCTCAAACAACTATATCAATTTTTAAGAAAGAGAAATGAACTCTTTTTCTTTTCGAAATTGGATCCTACTAATTTTGAATGTTCTTGTTATTCAAAACTTATGCATTTTAAATCATTGTATAACCGGGCAAAGGATATAATTGTCTCTTCATAATTTCATTTAGAATTGTGGAGGTTAATTGAGATTTTCTTTACCACCTCAAAATTTTGATCCAAAAAAATAAGATACCTAAAAAAAATAGATTGGTCATGAAAGATAAGATGCACACATTTTAACAACAAACGCTTATTTTTCTTCTTAAAAGCTAAACAATTCGAATTTCCAAATACGGTAACTTGATGTTGATGTTGCAGCGCTAATGGATGAAAATATGATGGAAAATGATGACCTGTTGGTGGATGAGCCGGGTTTTGATGCGGAAAAGATTGATGCTATATCACAACTATCTCCTATGAACATCCAACAGACAAATGGAGAGGCGCTGCACGGACCTCAGGATATGGATATGGATAGAGCGGAACAAGAACATGCCCGCATAGACCCGCCAGCTGAGAATCAAACGATAGCTAAGGGTCTTCTGAAGAAGAAGTTTGCTCATACCTCGGAAGTTAAGGGGGCACGTGCATCCAAGAAGCTAGTAGCACACAGGGGACGATCCTCCCCCAAGAAAACAAAAGGATCGGGTATGGCGCCTAAGCCTAGTTTTCAAAAACTCCCTTGTCATGAGGTGTTTCCTTCTACTGTTAGTAAGAAAATTCTATCTCTTTCAGGTTCGGTGGTGTCACAGAAACCACCCAGTAAGAAGATATGAACATCATTTCTTGGAATTGTCAAGGGGCAGGCGCCTACTTGACAAAGCAGCACTTACGAGAGCTGCACCGTTTTTTTGCACCTTCTTTTCTTTTTCTATCAGAAACAAAAAACTCTTTTTCTTTTATGCAAGATTTTCAGACTTCTTTTGGTTATAATAAATTGTTCACCGTGGAACCGGAGGGTAGAAGCGGTGGACTAGCTCTTTTTTATTTAGATTCTTTTAATGTTAAAATTCTCTATTCGGATAAGCGCATGATTGACATTGAAGCGTCAATTGAAGGGCGCAAAACCTTTTTGACGTTTGTTTATGGTGATCCGGTCATTGAGTGCCGAGAATATGTATGGGAACGTCTTACACGCAAAAGTCTAGTACGAACAGGAGCTTGGTTCATGATCGGGGACTTCAATGAAATTACGGGTAATGATGAGAAGAAAGGCGGACGAAAACGACAGGAATCCTCATTTTTACCATTCAGAACAATGATTGCCAACTGTGGTATGATTGAGTTCCCATATAAAGGGAACCCGATGTCTTGGGTGGGTTTCCGACGATCTGGCAAGGTTCAATGCCGCTTGGATCGTGCTATCGGTAACGAAGAGTGGCATCATCTTTTTTCCCACACAAATGTGGAGTATCTAAAGCTCTGGGGATCAGACCATCGGCCCGTTTTGGCAAGGATCCAATCTCGAGATGTCAGGGTTCAACGTAGTTTCAAGTTTGATAAGAGATGGTTGGGGAAAGATGGCTTGGAAGACGCTATTAAAGATGGCTGGGGGATCTCCTCCTCGGGTAGAGGTGCTAGTGAGCTACATTTTAAAATCAGTAATGTCCGACGTGCCATTTCTCGCTGGAAGAGGGCAAATCCAACAAATTCTGCAAAAAAGATCGAGGATATCAAGGCTCTTCTCGAAACGGCGCAGACAGAGGACGGTGCATCGAGTGAAGAAATTCTAAATCTCAAATGGAATCTCTGCTCAGCCTATAGAGAGGAAGAGCTTTATTGGAAACAAATGAGCAGAGTCCTTTGGTTAAAAGAAGGAGATCGTAATACCAAATTCTTCCATGCATCTACGAAGCAAAGACGGGGGAGGAACCGGATTATTAAACTACGGAACCCGGCAGGTGGATGGGTGGAGGACGATGAAGGAGTTGAGCGTGTGGCCACCACATATTTCCAAAACCTTTTCACCACGTCTTCTCCGGGTAATCCCGAGGATGCTCTCCGATATATTAACGCGCAGGTCACAACGGATATTAACACATCGCTTACCCGACCGGTATTGGATACTGAGATTCGAAAAGCGATTGATGAGATAAACCCGGAAAAGGCCCCTGGACCAGACGGGATGACGGGCACCTTTTACCAAGCCTTCGGAGACATTGTGGCGGGGGAGGTAATACATACGGTCAAGAGTTTCTTTGCCTCGGGATCGTTTGATACTCGGCTGAACCAAACCAACATCTGTCTCATTCCTAAAACCGATCGACCAAAAGATATGACAGAATTTCGGCCTATAAGCTTATGCAATGTAAGTTATAAGATCATCTCAAAGATCATGTGTAGGCGTCTAAAGAAGTTCCTCCCGAAGCTCATTTCGGAGACCCAATCGGCCTTTGTGGCTAGGAGACTGATCTCTGATAATATCTTGGTAGCTCAGGAAATTTTTCATGCCATGAGAACGAACCCAATCTGTAAGGCAAAGTTTGTAGCTATCAAAACAGATATGAGCAAGGCTTACGACCGAGTAGAATGGAATTTTCTTGAAGCTCTGATGCTAAA
Source organism: Brassica napus (assembly GCF_020379485.1). Lineage (NCBI taxonomy): Eukaryota > Viridiplantae > Streptophyta > Magnoliopsida > Brassicales > Brassicaceae > Brassica > Brassica napus. The sequence continues at coordinate 11,331,464 of NC_063437.1, forward strand.
AATGGGATTTGCAGAACAATGGGTCACTTGGATTAAATGGTGTATATCATCTGTCTCCTATCAGGTCCTGCTAAATGGGGAATCAAAAGGCAGCATTAAACCCACGAGAGGACTTCGACAGGGCGATCCCCTGTCTCCTTTTCTCTTTATAATACTGACTGAAGCGCTTATTTCTCAGATCAAAGGTGCAGAAGCTGAAGGAAGAATAACGGGTCTGAAGATTGCTCAAGCAAGTCCGGCAGTCTCACACCTCCTTTTTGCAGATGATAGCTTATTTTTCTGCAAAGCAGATGTCCAGCAGTGTGCTGAGTTAATGAATATTATCGAGAACTATGGGATAGTGTCCGGTCAACAACTTAATACCTCCAAATCCTCTATTTTGTTTGGAAGTAAGGTCCCAGCCGAAGTTAAACAAGAGATCAAAGCAGCAGTGGGGATTCATAAGGAAGGTGGGATGGGAACTTATCTTGGGCTTCCCAAAAAGATATGTGGATCAAAACGACAGGTGTTTGCTTTCATTAGAGACCGGCTTAATAATCGTATCAATTCCTGGACAGCGAAATTTTTGTCAAAAGGAGGGAAGGAGATTCTTATTAAATCGGTGGCACAAGCACTTCCTACATATGTAATGTCCTGCTTCTTATTACCTCAAGAGATCTTACAAAAGTTAAAAAGTGCGATTGCCAAGTTCTGGTGGAGTACTAAACAGAACAACAGGGGTTTACACTGGATGGCTTGGGATAAGGTTTGTAAACCGGTCGAGAAAGGAGGTTTAGGTTTCAGGGACCTTCAAAATTTTAATCTCGCATTACTTGCGAAGCAACTTTGGCGCTTACTACACCATCCGACTTCCCTCCTAGCACGTGTACTCAAAGGGAGATACTATCGGTTTACAAACCCCATGGAGATAGCAAGCTCGAACTCTCCATCGTATGGATGGAAGAGCATGCTAGCGGCTAGGGATCTTTTGAAGAAAGGCCTGCGACGTACGATTGGATCAGGTTTTAATACCCGGGTGTGGTTTGATTGCTGGCTCCCGACTTCAATACCTAGACTTACTAGAGATAATGGTGCGTGGAGGGACCCAGAACTATATGTCAATCATCTTATCGACCATAGTACTGGAGAATGGAAGATAGATATGATTCAGAATATCTGTGAACCTGAAGATATGCGCCTTATTCAAAGCATAAAGCCAAGTCGACAGTTTAAAGCAGATGGGTTCTGCTGGGTTCACTCAAAATCTGGGCTATATACTGTTAAGACGGGATACGACCTTGCGTCGCAATTATGTGAGGAAAGTGAAGAGCAGCAGGTACTAGAGCCCAGCATTAATCCCTTATTAACTAAGGTGTGGAATTTGAGAGCGCCTAGGAAGATGAAACACTTCCTTTGGCAATGTCTTACCGGGTGTGTTGCGGTATGCAGCAGGCTCTCCGACCGACACTGTGGCACTGATCGTTCATGTCCGAGGTGTGGAGATGAGGAAGAGTCAATAAATCACCTCCTTTTTGAATGTCCTCCAGCTCTACAGACATGGGCTTTATCAGATCTACCGACGGGTCCGGGACACTTCCCGCGCACATCACTCTATGATAATTTTGATTTCCTTCTGTCGAGAGCCCCGACAAGAGGTATATCAGCTCAGAGACTAGCTAAAGTCCCATGGATTATGTGGTACTTGTGGAAAGCAAGAAATGACAAGTTATTCAATGGAATTGAGGTATCACCAATGGATGTACTTCAAAAAGCTACACAAGAATGTGCGGAATGGCTGGTGGCTCAACAAATAATGTCGACAGGAAAGGCGAAGGAGAGACCACAGTCAGAAGACCAAGAGGAGATGAATAGGTTGCATAAACTGAGATGTCAAGTGGATGCATCTTGGGCAACTAATCAATCTACTTTTGGTGGTGGTTTTGTAATGGAGCTAGAAGATGGGTCTACGATCTCTGGTTCTCTTGGGGGAAAACAAGTCCTTACTCCCCTGCATGCGGAGATGAATGCGCTGCTTTGGGCTATGCGAAATTCTCTCCATATGAGGCACGTTTCTATGCATTTCGAGTCGGACTGCCTGCAAATGGTAAAGCTGCTCGAAGAAGAAGACTATTGGCCATCTTTGGCTTCAGAATGGGAAGAATTCTTTCATCTCCGTTCTTTCTTTACGTCCTTCTCTCTATCTTTTATCTCTCGAGTTTGTAATGTTAAAGCGGATCTCCTTGCGAAAGGGGCTCGCGCAAAAGTTTCTGAATTCTCCCATGTAAACATTATGGTTTCTACAGGGTTAGCTCTTCAGCCTAACCCATCAGAACCAGCTTAATAAAACATGGTGTTCGCAGTCAAAAAAAAAAGTTAGTCAGGAACTATGACTTTTTTTGGAACTAATCGTCTAATTGACGCCTTAGTTACCATTCTTTCAGTTATTGATTGAAGACAGTACAACTCAATGGTTAAAAGGATAATTAAACATTATAAGAAAAAAGTAAGCCAGACACTCAATGGTTATCCTCATTAGTATTTGTATCTCATGGAAGCATGTCCAATAAACTCAATCGATAATAAAAAAAATGATATCATGTAAAGTAGGGATAAATAAACTAAGTGAAGTGAGAAAAAAGAGAAGAAATAAACCAAAGTAAGACTATTTGTGTGATCAGACACCTGAATGGGTAAGAGTCCATGTCTCTTGTGATCGATTTTCCTTCGATGAAACTGCACTTTAAACTCTTTAAATGAGGTCAATAGTGCTGAATTTATATATCTCTTATGAACTGTGGGCTGAAATGGTTAGGTTGTTAAGTAGACGTCGAATACATGGAAATACTTTCTAAGGTTGGTACTAGTTGATGTGGCTTACATGATTGAGGTAAAAATGATGTTCAGAGATATGTGAGTTTCATTTCTTCAAACTTCTTTTAAATGTTTTGTCTTCTGTTTTGCTTGAGGATAAGCAAAAACTAAGTTTGGAGAGTTGATATATCATATTTTAGTGGATCAGAGTCTTTTTAGTATTTTCAAGTAGCTTTGAGTCATTGCAGGTTCATGTACGTTTTGGACAAAATTGAAAATTTTGAAGCATTTTGGACCATGAAGGAGAGTTGCAGCTGAAAAGAACAAGTAGAGATTGCATCTTTGGAATTGGTGTTGGTCAACACCACAGATTGGTGTCGGAGACAACACTTCTCGACGAGTTTTTAACAAGTTCAAAATTTTAAGACTGATCAAAAGTTTATGCTTTTTGCAAATAAGTTATTTTTGTGTTTTAGACCATATTCAGTTTTTTTTTAAAAGAGTTATTGTATGATAATTCATACTGGGTGAGAGATTTCTTAAGGTTTTTGGAGAGACAAATTAAAATTCACAAAGAGAAGATTTCGAACTTTTTTATTTACTTTATTTATTTTAATGCAATTTATTCAAGTAATGATTTATATTTCATTGAATATGTCTGAGTAATCTATTTGTTAAATTTAGAGTTTTTCAATGCTTAAGGATGAATTATTCGAGTGATAAAATTGTTACGGTAATCTTCTGTTCTTCATCTAGATTGAACCTAAAGCTAGTTGTGGACTGACAACCTAAAATTTAGATTTTAGGATAACTAGTAGATATGAAAGTGTGATTGATTTCCTGATTTAATATTAGAAGAGGAAAATACTTATCTCCAAAGAAATTTGGTTTATGGATTTTGTGAACTTACCAAACATGGGTTTAATGCTTGTCTTAACTATGAAATTTGCAAAAACATTATAATTCTAGGATCTAGACATATGTAATCTCTGCAACGAAAGTTGATTAATTTTAATATTGTGATTTGAGTTCAAAACTGTTCTTCATAAACTTTTAACAAATTGTTTGATCTGCAATTCTGATTTACATGAGAATATTCCTAAGTCTAGCGTTTTTCCTAATCAAACTTACAACCGTTTTTATTTCTCTTTTATTTTCACAACATTCTTCTTTGTTTAACTTAATTCGAAAATTGATATCTATTGAGTGATCTTGAGTTTCAGTAGATTTGACCCTACATACTACTATTGCACCTATAAATTTGTAAAGTAGCTCAGACTATATTTGAGCATATCACATTCGTATCTAGTATTACTAAACAAAAGAACATCCCAAACGTTACACAAATTGAACACAAACAACATCCTCAAACACATAAGAGTCACAGAACAGAAACACAATTAACATCTGGAGTTTTTACTATCAAACCAGCTTGAAATATGCTTGCAAATGTTTTTTTTCCAATCCCAATTGTATTATTGACCTTAGTTGTACTAATTGTATCAGTTTTGTTAGTTGTTCCAATTCTATTAATTTTTTCAGTTGTTGTTATCTCAGTTGTCTCAAACAACTATATCAATTTTTAAGAAAGAGAAATGAACTCTTTTTCTTTTCGAAATTGGATCCTACTAATTTTGAATGTTCTTGTTATTCAAAACTTATGCATTTTAAATCATTGTATAACCGGGCAAAGGATATAATTGTCTCTTCATAATTTCATTTAGAATTGTGGAGGTTAATTGAGATTTTCTTTACCACCTCAAAATTTTGATCCAAAAAAATAAGATACCTAAAAAAACATAGATTGGTCATGAAAGATAAGATGCACACATTTTAACAACAAACGCTTCTTTTTCTTCTTAAAAGCTAAACAATTCGAATTTCCAAATACGGTAACTTGAAAATCAATCCATGAAACTTTTTCCATTTCTCACATTTCCGAACTAATACTTCCCTTGACGTTCTTTGACATCCTTAAGCTTCTCTATCTTCACATTCTCGTTGTTAGACTTTAAGCTGGATACTTTTTGAGCACTGTCCATTTGATGTGACTTCAGCTTCATACCGAATCCGAGTTTCTTAGAAACGTTTTCCCACGTTTTGCTGCCGATTCCAAAAGCACCACCACCTTTTGTTGTCTTATCGAGTTTCTCTATCTCCTGTCTCATTTTTGAACATTGTTTCTCTAACTCCCAAACCCGCATTCTCATTTTGTCCATTCCAACTTTCAGGTCTTGATTCTCCCTTACTGCGGTTTCCCATCCTCCTTTGGTTGATTCTCCTGAAAATCGGTCGCTTCCTAACTTTCTTGACCGGCCATCGAGGCTGCCTAAAACCGGAAGGCATTCAGCAACAGAGGCCTTGAGCTGAAGTTGCTCGATGAAGAGCACTTGGACAATTATTCTTAGAGGCAACCTCTCGTTCTGTGCTGCATGTGTGCAAGCTTCCTTAGAGAGCTTTTGGCAGTCTAACAGCCTACAAAGATCCTCTCTTTCTGTTTCCGCTAACCACTGATGATGCTACAAATCATCAAAAGATGAAAAACAATTAATATGCCTCTGTTAAAAAAATAAAATAGCCACCTTAGCAAAATTGGAACAATAAAGAGAAGATTACCCATGTGGAATGATGACACGCTCTAATTGAGATTTGGTCCAAATTTTTTCATTTAAAAAAATAAATCAATATTGTTTAGTCCTACCTTTAGGTAAATGTCTATTGCACGATAGAGCCCGTCATCTAAGAGTCTGGCGTATTCAGGAACCGAAGCGGCTAAAGCTCGGAACTTTGCAAGCTTGAGATTGACATCCGGAGCCACTTCAGCAAGATACCCATCTATCAGCTTCGCAACAGCTGCCATTGACTGTGAGGATCCGTTTAAATTCCCATCTTCTACTGAAGAACAGGAGGAGGGCATAGCCTGATCCTTACTAAGAAACTGGTCCAGGATCCTTTGCACAGAGTCAACGTCATATAGAGTCTCCATAGTATGAGAAAAGCTAGGCATTACAAGATCTTCCAACGTCGCCTGGTCAAGCTGCATCCCTATCCGCTTCTCCAAATTCTCTATGCAACTCGGACTAGCTTTCAGAATCTTGGCGATTATAAGCATGTCTACGAAAAACTTGGTCGGAAGTAAACCTTTTTGCATACAGGGAAGATCAAGCTCCTGGATCTCTTCAAGCAAGTGTTTCTGCTCTTCTTCAGACAATAATACACTACTCCCTGAGCTCAAAGGTGTGATGGAAGAACTACCACTGTGACGTCGCTTTAAGACAGGCAAGTATTTTCTGGTGTAATAGGTTAGGGAACCGGCGACGATTTCTTCTCTTATTCCTCGGGAATCCATGAGTGTGATAAGTCTCTTAAAAAGAGCAAAACTAAGCATGGACGCATCCTCGTACCACCAATCTGAACTAGTGTCTTCACGTCTAGCCCCTGTGCTTATCCCGTTCCATAAAACGCTGCCACCTGGACTCTGCATGGGCCCACCACCATGCTCCACGAACGAGTTTGGATCTGCCAATGCTCTCATGGCTAATGATTCAATGCATTTCTTGGTAATGTTGAATTCATCAGCGTACTTGAGGACCTCATCGCAGCATTGAAGCGCTTTTATAGAATATTTCCAGCTTTTGAAGACGACTTGGTTGAAAAACTTTCCGGTTTGGGAAATTAGGTTTCCTTCCCCGTACTCTTCTGTCATCTCGAGATGCTTAGCAGCGCATCTGAGGCATACAACGTTGGAGGCAGTGAGTTCGAGCTTCACACCATAGCAGAACTTGGCGACTAGCTCAAACGTTTTGTCTCCGCCAGGAAAATCAGAAATCTGAATGAGACATTTGTCATCCCCTTCTTTAGACGCCTCTGCAATCCTTCTTTCCATGACTCCACTTCTAGAGAGCAAGGGAAACTACACAATAACAAAGAAAAAAAAAACTATATGAAACTGGAAGTAACAACATCATTCTTTCTCAGAGAGGAGGCTTTAATAATGTAAGTTATTAAAATTTAGTGATTTATTCAATATATAGCCAATATATTAGTGTGTTTAGGTGTTTTGCTCTCTACACCAAAATAGTGAAAGAAACATCTTTTTAAAACCTGTATAGAGCATGATAAGAAGAGACTTGGTGCCTTCGAAATATTATGTCTGTGAAAAGATTCTAAAACACTTGCAAATCAAACCCTAAAAAGCCATAATCATTCCAGATAAAAGTAATATATCACTGTACTTCAACAAGAGAGAATTGTTTTGGTCGAGTCAAATTTACCTTGTGGAGATGGAAAGACACCTCTCCAACTTCAATGATGATATCACTTGGAAGTCCAGTTGTGCAAAACCTGCAATAATTGGAAAAAAAAAATCGAAGAAAACAACAGTAGACATCAGTCCAAGTCTGAGCCATTAGAAGGAACTCGGGAACAAGATACACTATAAAGTGAATATACCAATCCTGGCCTTGTCTTTTGAATGAATCTGATTTTGATCCCAGCTTCATGCATGCCATACTTCCTGTCAACATAGTTCAATAAGGAAATTCCATTGCTATCCAAAACCGTAAAACAAATCAATCCACAAAAATCAAAACCCTAATTAAGCTTGTGAGAAATATTGGCTAATATATAAGAGCAGTAGAGTATTGCAGGCATGGTAGGAATAACAATTTTCAAGAATCAGCCATGAACAAGGAGAGTGAAGAAATGCAATGCAAGACAGAAATTATCAAAACCCGTGATAGAAATTAGAGATTATTTGATAGAATACCCCAAATTATGTGCAAATTTAAAATTACCCTCAAGTCTTTTATAAGTTTGAAATATAGCTTACATTTTATTTTAATGACATTTACATTCTCAACTATAAAACAATGGAGCGTAATAGTATAATTGATCCAAAACCAAACGTATATCTAAGATGAAAATAACAATAAAAATAAAATGTTTAGATTTTACATCAGCTTGGCCGTTAAGTCTTTATATTAGATGTTTAGATTTTTAAACCAAAATTTTCTGAATTCAATGTTTAGATTCTTAACCAAATGTATGTTTTTCATCTTTTCTGCACAAAACATATTTAAATTCAGTGTTTACGAAACTCAACGATCACCAATCTAAACTTTTCGATAGGAAGATATCATGTAGAGATGGTTCTATCGAGGATTGAATCCTCCAATTAAAGAAGCCCAAAACAAGTAACAACGAAATGATCCAGTGTTTGGTCTTAACAACCAAACTAAATCAATAAAGGTTGTCAATGACAACAAGTTAAGTCAGAGAGCTTCTTAATCTTGATTACATATATAGATCTAAGAGCAACATTCAAGTCACCAAATCAATGTAAAAAGAAACAGATCAACGGAGAAAAACGAAATAATAAGATAACACAAGTCACCTCTTTCTTTCTGAATCAGCAATGTCAGCGTGCTCATAACGTTTTTTTGGAAGAGAAGAGGTGCATTTATAGTGTTTAATCAATAAAAAAATAGTCAAACAAAAAAAAAAGGAGGGCAAGATTTATAACTCATTCACAGTTCATTTGCGATTTGCCCCCCTTACATTTTTAAACCATAATTAAATAACTAGTACCAATCCACTTTACAACAGCTCGTTCTCTGTATTCTTTGTCACAACTCGGTAAGACAACATTTGGATCCTGTATTGATATCATGTAAAGAAAACTGGCAGTCTCCCAATCTCGGAGACGAATAAGGTAAGTATACCCAAGGCAGGTTAATGCCACCCATACTAGTATTAGAAATAATAATAACAAATTCATAAAATCATTAAAACTTTGTGGTATGAGATGGCAAAAATCAAGCTGTGCACCCCTTATAATTCATGTTCCATGCCTACTAATACCTTTTTAGAAGACCCTGCATCAGCCGCTAGCGATAAAAAACTGAATATCAAAATAAACAAAAAGATGGTGGAAAATTAATTAAGCTGTTGCTGCGATTACTTTTGCAAAGGTTTCTGGTGTCTTCTGTGACACTGTAAGAAGTTGCGGCGGTTAGAATGGTCGCTGCCATTATTTTTGATAGGCAAAAACAACGTTGCCGGTGGCGGTGCTACTCTCCAAATGCATGAACAAGAAAACAGTTATATTCAATGACGAACGTTGATCAGTCTTTCCATTTGAAAGGCAATAAAGCTTCTCATATAGAGCAGAGACTCGTCATACCTTCTCGATTTCAGATTACTGCGTCTCTCACATCACTGATAAATCTCCTCAACAGTCCTAATAGCTCTTTGGTCTACACATCAAGGATCTACTTTGATTAATGATCATTTATGTTGTTTTATATTCACTAAACATGTTACATCACGTATTCCTTTGAATTTGCAATTGAAAAGGTAGAAGTAAGGCCCATCAGAACAATCTTAACAGTGAAGAAGTGAAAATGATCGACGTTGTTACACATTTGCAATCACTAAAGTTTTGTGTCATCATGAGTCTAAAATATAAAACGCCGTCACTAAACAGAGAACATTAACAGAACTTTCTAGATTCCCTCTATACAAACACAATCCCTAAAAGACGATCATCAAGCGCCGCCGTTGTTCATCATCAGCTTAAACTCCTCGAAGTTAACGCAACCGTCACCATCAGTATCAACTTTGCTAATCATCTTCCTGCAATCCTGAACAGAGCACTTCTCCCCCAGATTCTTCATCACGGAGTGAAGCTCCTTCGCCGAGATCCGCCCGTTCCCGTCCAGATCGTACAGCTCGAACGCTTCCTTCAGATCGTTCTTGCTGTTTCCTCCTCCTCCTCCGCCTTGGTTCACTCCGATCTGGAAAAGAGAGACGAACTCGTCCATGTCGATGAATCCGTTCCCGTCGAGATCGAACTGTTTCATCATCTTCACCGTCTCCTCCGGCGACGCGGTGGGGCTGAGCGCGCGGATCACTTCCTTGAGCTCGTCGACGGAGATTTTCCCGTCGCCGTTTTTGTCGAACCGCTGGAAGACTCGGCGGATGTCGTCCATCGAGCCTAGACAGCTGCGAGCTCCGTTGCTCTTCGACATTTGCAACAGATTGATTGAGTAACGAAAGCGTGTGTGTGTGTGTGTGTGTGTGTGTGGTGGAGAAGAAGACGATGGTGATGGTTTGTTTATGATTTAAGGAATCTATAAATAAAGGGAGATGAGGGAGTGACGTAATAACGCGTTTTTAAAAACGCGTTAAGATTGCGTGAGCTGGGGAGTGAAGCAACTAGCCAAAGCATATTTTTTCCTTAACTAAACGCATTAACTATTCTTGCCTTTGTTAGAATTTAGATCATGACATTTAAAAATATTCCTTTTTTAAAATGCGTATGGATTAAATTATGTATGCCGTAGTTATAATTTATGTTAAATATTCGAGTGATGAAATTTTTCCATATTAGACAAGCACAGTATAATATAAATTATGATATTTAAAATAAATAATCATTTAAAAAAAGAACTTTTTAACACTAAAATATTTATTAAATTAAAAATTTAATGGGCTTAAATGATTATAACATGAGAAGCATTCGACCCTAAGAAGATAAACGAAAATAAATAAACATAATGAAAGATAAATGTGACAAATTTTCATTAGAATAATCTAAACCATAGAATAATGAAGTTTATTTATCACAATGAGAGTGAAGTTGATTATTTTAACATCAAATGATTTTGACCAAAAGAAAAGAATAAAGAAAATAAAATAAAACGAAAATAAAGATTCACACTAAATATATAACTAAACCATTTTAAACAAAAACAAATGTTAAATTAAATACACAGAAAATTTCAAGAAGTGTGGACCAACCCTTAATCTTATTGAAAACTTTTCATGAGATGAAGTTAATTTTTTTTCATTTTCTATCTCATCCTCAGATGCCACAATGCCAATATACAACTCCACTTTATACGAATCTTTTTTTTGTTCTTGCCAATTGTCAAAAGCACTTTGTACCCAAAAATAAAACAAAAAAAATTTCCATGGCCACCTATTTGTCTTATGAAAACTAAGATCTTGATTGGACGCGTTTTCATAAGTGGCTTGGAAGTAATCGTACAGGAGTAATGGAACGGACGGTAGAAAAACATTTGCTTACGCTACCTTCCCTTTAGTCCTTTACTGAACACGCACGCAGTTTAGCTTTCTCAAACCAATATAATTGTTTTCCATACCATAAAATCATAAACCAAAGAGCAAATATTGTTCTGCCTCAAATCTCTCTCTGTCTATTTATTATACCCAATATCTAAACCAATCATGCAAATGTCCTAAGAGGCATTAGAAAAAAGGTCATCATCATCATCCATCACTTAGCCATCATAATCTTGACAAACTCCTCATAGTTTATCTGACCATCTCCATCAACATCAGCCTCACGGACCATCTCCTCGACTTCCTCATCAGTCAGCTTCTCACCGAGATTGGTCATAACATGGCGCAGCTCAGCAGCGGAGATGAAACCGTTCTGGTCTTTGTCGAAAACCCTGAATGCTTCTTTGAGCTCTTCCTCTGAGTCAGTGTCCTTCATCTTCTTAGCCATCAGGTTCAGGAACTCGGGGAAGTCGATGGTTCCGTTTCCATCGGCGTCAACCTCGTTGATCATGTCCTGGAGCTCAGCCTCGGTTGGGTTTTGTCCCAGAGAACGCATAACTGTTCCCAGCTCTTTGGTAGTGATGCAACCTGTGTAAAGAACAATTCAGAAGGCATTACAGATAAAATAATAACACAATAACTTGCTTATATCATCTCTTTAAGAGTTATAAATCTACACAAAGTGGAAAATTAAGCTTAAAAACGTACATCCTCGATGAATAAGTGACCATAATAAAGAAAACTCAAAAATGATTACAGAGGGAAGAAAGATTCAAAGACACAAAATCCAGATCGAAGCTAAAACAATAAGCGATTAAGCTGAAGATCGAGAAGCGTAGAAAATTTCCAAGGATCAGACACAGCAAATGGGAAGAGATTATTGACTCAGAGAAACGTAATCTGCGTTCTACAATCGATCCCAGCAATTAGGGATCAGAGAAATAGAAGAAATGTGGGAGGAAGAGGCTAAAGGCTTCCTTGAATTCGGATATCTGCTCGTCTGTCAGCTGGTCCGCCATTGCTCCCTGCTTTCTTCTCCCTTTGCTTTGCTTTTTATTTTATTTGGGATTCTGAGTCGTCCCTCTCTAACACAAAGTTCCTAACAAAATATCTAAGCAAACGACAAAAAAAATAACACGAAGAAATAAATATAAAGAAAAACGAAAAGGGAGAAATGTTAACTATTGTTATAATGTTGTGGGTTAACTATCTATTTTTCTTAGAGAGATAACGTATAGCATGAGATTTTCACCAAATTCTCCTAAATTAAAAGTTGCAAACTTATTTTTCCCAAATTTAAAGATTTTAATTTTTTTCCCCAAATCAATAGTTTGAAATTTTATTATAAATAGAACATGATTTTAATAACCTTTATATATCTTAATACATTTTCTATGAACTCTTATAGCTGAGTTTATAAGCCTTCATATACCCTTTTACACTGTTTGTAATAACCTCATGTAACGGATTTTATAACACTGTATAAATCCTTATATACATTGTCACATAAACTCTTATAACTGATTTTTATAAATCTTACATAATAATGCTTTATAAAGGATTTTTAAGACTATTTAGACCCTTCTGATTTGTTTTTTTTTTGACGAAAACGAAAGGCTTGACCCTTATGATTTGTTTATATAACATTATTTACAAGGCTTGTAAATTATATATAGTCCCTTATAAATCATATTGTGTTGTGGATGCTTATAACTGAATTTATATGCCTTTGTAAATCATTTTAGACTGTTTGTAAGCTTTTATAACCCATTATAAATCCTTATATATATATATATATACATTGTTATATAAACTCTTATAACTGATTTGGTAAACCCTTGCAAGTACATAATAATGCTTTATAAATTATTTTTCATAAAACTTTATAAATTATTTTTCATAAATCTTATAAATTATTTTTCACAAGACTTTATAAATCCTTATACATTTTTTATATAACAAATTTATTAGCCTTGGTTAATTACTTCATAATTTTTAAATCTTTATAATAATTTATGACCTTTATAAATCATAATTCATTGTTTTATTAACTCTGAAGCTGAGAATCTATATAAGCCTTGGTAAACACTTTTACATTGTTTGCAAACTCTTATAACTGATTATATAACACTTTATAAACCCTTATATATACATTTTTATGGTGTTCAAGAAAAATATATACATTGTTATATACATCTTATAACTGATTTTATAAATTCTTGCAAGTACTTAATAATGCTTCATAAATTATTTTTAAAAAACTTTATAAATTCTTATATTTTGTTTATATAAAAGGAAATCTTCAAATATTCCAGGATACGGTCGAATTAAATATAAATCTCACCAATGATTACCTATATAAAAGAACTTAAAGCCGTAAGAGAAAATGCTATTGATATAAGCCTTTTATCAAAAAAAAAAAATCTATTGATATGGACTACTTTTAATACAAGCATGCAGCTAAAACTGTATATATATGGTTCATACTAAAAACGTTATATTCCTTTTAGTAAGATCAATAAGCATATATATTATCCAATTATTTTATTTTTGATATTGGACTAAGTAAAACTTAAATATATTAATTTTTATAATTCAAAACTAATCCCAAACTCAAACAACACACCCCAAAACTTTAGTTGGCCAACGTATATTGTTAAAGGTTGTTTTCCTTTGAACAGGTCGACGTAGTAAAGAAATATAATAACTCCGACAAACTTGCAACTCGTTTATTGCAATTGTAGCCTCTTCTACTAGTTCAAGTCTGATCCTATTTTTCATCTATTACATCCAATTACAGCTCTATTATTCCAGCATTTGAGATTTTATCCAACAGTTTTGTGATTGTTTCAGCTAATTCTCTTTCATATGTTTAAAACTCTTAAAACTCCAGATTCACCAGTCACTAAAATTTTCATTTTCTCAAATAAAAAATCTCCATTTGATCTTTTTGTTTAAATTAATCTAAAAAATGACTTCCAATGGTGAAGAAATCGAAGAAGAAGAAATATCAAGAATTGAGAAAGGCCAAGCCAAAAATTGCCATGGAGGAATCGAGACAGTCATATGTACTTCTCCAAGTATTGTTTGCCTTACGCAAAAGGTAAAAATCAAAAAACAAAATGTAATACGTAGTTACAATGACAATAGATCTTTTCTTCAAATTGGTTTAAGCCTTTATAAAATTGATTACAGTTGATAGCCGAGATGATAGGGACGTACTTTGTAATATTCTCTGGATGTGGAGTGGTGGTAGTGAATGTATTGTACGGTGGAACAGTGACGTTCCCGGGGGTATGTGTGACTTGGGGTCTCATTGTTATGGTTATGATTTACTCTACTGGTCACATCTCCGGTGCACATTTCAATCCGGCCGTCACCTTAACTTTTGCTATTTTCCGGCGATTTCCCTGGTATCAGGTCGCTATTCTCTGTCTCATCCTTGAAAGACCTAGATTGTTTTGAACACCAAGTTTTGCGTTTGCAAATAAATGTGATTTAGAACGAATAAAAGAAACCATTAAAAGAAAAACATTTCCATTCTTTCATAAATCAAATGTGAACATTTTCAAATATCACAATAGCAAATCAGTTCTAGTGATTAGTAGTTTATAACTTTATACATTTGTTATGTAATTAATGCACTCACATTAATTATTTTTTGTTCCATTTTTGAAGTAATTTAATCGATTTTAAAGCATCTTTAATTAAAACTAGATCTTGATCCGCGCCTCCGCGCGGGTGTTGGATTTAACTTGCGTTCAATGTAAATTTATAAACCATTTATTTTATAAAATATCCATTTATATTTTTATGTTTTGTAAAATATATTTAGAGTAGAATATATTATATTATTATTTAATATAGATGTTTGATAATAATTTTTTATTTGTACGTAATATTATATTTATAATTTTATAACTTGATGCAATTTGATGTAATTGTAATATTCATATATTAACCTATTGATTTTTTTGTTTATTTATTAAAAATGATTTAATTTTTTACAGTAGGTTTTTATAAATTATTATTAATTTTATGATATTTGATTTTAAGTAAAGCGGCAGATTTGTAAATAAGAAAGAAATACAATGGCTAAATGTGTAAATAAAAATAAATATTTAATTTGCTATCCACGTTTCTAAGCAATTCTCATTTAATCTGCTATCCAAGTTTCCAAACAACAGAATCTGTAAATGAGAAAGAAATACAGTGATTAAATATGTAAATAAAAATATTTAATTTGCTATCTTTGTTTCCAAATAATTATTTAATCTACTATCTAAGTTTCCAAACAGTACCAAAAGGTACTTCAGTTTTAATAATATAGATGAGATGACAAGACAGCCGGTTTAGAGTTCGCGTTTACTCATAATAAAAATTATCATTTGACCTTGTGATTAACAGAACAATTTTCATTTAAGATGATAATGGTAAGAAATACAAGTAATTTTTTTTTAAAAAAAACAAGTACATTTTTTTACATCTAAACGCTATTTTATTATTCAAACAAGAAATAGTCTAGGAAGTCTGACTGGAATAGAAAACCATCAGAAATCATATATTTATGAAAACCTCTTACATTTTTAGCTAATAAATCTGCAGTCGTATTTTGTGCTCAGGGTTGGTAAACTATCTTGAAATCTTCTTTTTAGAGTTGCTAACCTTTTCAGTTCGGTTGAAAAGCTTTGCCATGATGTTGGTTCTTTGTCCAAAACTTAAACTATACTCATTTATTTTGATATTTGATGATGGAAATGATTTGTATAATATGTTTTGGGCAGGTACCATTGTATGTAGGTGCACAACTTGCAGGATCGTTACTAGCCAGTTTGACAATAAGACTAATGTTCAAAGTAACACCTGAAGCTTACTTCGGAACAACTCCAACTGATTCGGCGGCACGAGCGCTCGTTGCGGAGATCATTATCTCATTTCTTCTCATGTTCGTTATCTCCGGCGTTTCAACTGATAGTCGCGCGGTTAGTTTTTTCTATATGTATCAAGTTACCTTATATCCTTTAGTTATCCAACATATCTAAGAGATTATGACACGATTAATCACGAAAGTATGCAAATGGAAGTTCTCATGTTATTGGACGGTTATCAATATTTTCGACAGATTGGAGAATTAGCTGGAATTGCGGTAGGGATGACTATAATGTTAAATGTTTTTGTGGCCGGGTAAAAATACTTTTCAGTAACGTTTTCATATTACCAGCATAGCATAGAGTTGGAAATATTTCTAATCTGGGTTTGTAAATGATATAGACCGATTTCAGGAGCATCAATGAATCCAGCGAGAAGTCTAGGACCAGCAATTGTGATGGGAGTTTACAAAGACATATGGGTTTACATTGTAGGTCCCATCTCCGGAGTTATGGCCGGAGGTTTTGTTTACAACTTTATCAGGTTTACTGATAAGCCACTTCGAGAACTCACCAAGAGTGCGTCTTTTCTCCGTAGCATCTCTCCAAAACAATAATTCGACGAGCTAATATTTTATTAGTTCCAGATATGTATGTATAAATTGATATCTTTCACTAAATGAAAACAGACTCCATTTTCAAAATTTGGCAATGAAATACAATTTTTTCATTAATCGTACTTTTTAAAATATGTATCCAGAAAGGTACCACATATCCTTTATTTCCAAGATCATTATTTCCTCCTAATTCCATAATCCTTTTGAGAATATGATTTGCCACTCATCGTCTTTTTACGGATAATGGCATTTCAAGTTCATGTCTAATATATGCGTATGAGTTTTGCTTGGGGACACTAAAAGTATGATGTTCATGTAAATATAGCTGAACAACGTCATCTTATTAATGACTTTACAAGAGTATATATACAACTCTAATAACTTGATCGTCCTTATCTCTAGGATCTCATACTTATCTATATAATTCTCATATATATCTCTAATATACAACATCTTTATCCAGGACCGGGCCTGAAAAATATTGGCCCACAAGCAAAAAATATTTTTGGCCTTTTTGTTTCTAAAAACCAGCAAAAAAAATTTAAAGATGCAAGTGTGGATGTTTGAACCCGAGTTCATTTCCACTGTTAGAAGAATGTTTCCAGTAGAGCTACATGCTGTTTATGATTTTTATCGGTCCTAAAACAATCTATATTTTTGCCGGGCCCCAAGCACATGCTTGATGGGCTTCTATTCAGGCCCGGACCTGTCCTTATCCAATACTCCCCCTCAATTTGGGAAGATGGAAGTTTCGAACTCGCCTTGGTCAAAACATCAGCTATCTGTTCAGTAGTTCGGACATGAACTGTCGTAATCAGTCCAGCTTTTATAGCATCTCTAGTTTGATGACAATCAGATTCCACATGTTTAGTCCTCTCATGGAAGACTGGATTAGTAGCAATATAGATTGCTGATTTACTGTCACAATACAGCTTCACCGGCTCATTGAGTGGCGACCCCAAGTCATGCAGCAACCGTTTAAGCCACTTGATCTCCCTTGTCGCCTCTGCCATTGACCGATATTCCGCTTCTGTCGATGAGTGTGACACGACGTCTTGTTTTGTGTTCTCCACGAGATGGGCGAGTCTCCTACCATTGCTACATACGCACTCAGCGATCGTCTGGAAGCTGCACATGAAGACCAGTCAGAGTCACAGTAGACTGAAAGCCTGAGATCCGTACTTGAACTCAGAAGAATACCCTGACCAACTGTTCCCTTTAGATAACATACTACACGCAGAGCTGCATCCCAGTGAGCTTCTCTTGGTGTCTGCATAAACTGCGCCAGAATATGAACAGAGTAGGATATGTCCGGTCTTGTGATCGACAGATATATCAACCTCCCCACTAGCCTTCTGTATTTCTGTGATTGTATAATAAACGGACTTTTATCTCTCCCAAGCTTGTGTTGTTGTTCCATAGGTGTTGCACTCGGCTTTGCCCCAAGCAGTCCGACCTCTGTGATTAAATCCAGCGTATACTTCCTTTGAGTGATCATGAATCCTTCATCTCCTCGTCCAACTTCGATACCCAAAAAATACTTGAGTTTCCCGAGATCTTTCATATGAAAGCATCTGCCTAAATACTCTTTGAACTTCAACAAGACGTCCATATCATTCCCACATATCAGTAAGTCATCGACATAGATCAAGACCCTGATCTCAATATGTCCTCTAGTTAACATAAACAATGAGTAATCTTCATACGAATGTTTGAACCCAAATGTTGTCAACGCTTCACTTAACTTTGCATACCAACATCTAGGAGCTTGTTTTAAGCCATAAACTGCCTTGTGAAGCCGACACACTTTCTTTGGGTCTGAATGAGTAAAGCCTTGAGGTAGCTTCATGTAAACTTCTTCTTTGAGATCCCCATGCAAAAACGCATTCTGTACGTCCATTTGGTGTACTATCCATCCTTTACCTGTTATCACACGTAGCATACTCCGGATCGTTGTCATCTTAGCAACCGGCGCAAACGTTTCTGTAAAATCCACGCCCTCTACTTGTCTATTACCAAGCACCACCAACCTAGATTTGCGTCTCTTTATTGTGCCATCTGGTCCATACTTATTCTTGTATAACCACATATTCCCAATAGCTGTTTTTCCCGGTGGTAGGTCCACAACACTGAATGTTTTGTTCAGTTCAAATGCAGTAATCTCATCCTTCATCGAGTTTCTCCACTCTTCAAGCTGCATTGCTTCCTTGTAGCTCCTTGGTTCAGTTTCATTGATAATAGCAGCTAGGAACGCCTTATGGGACGCTGAAAAATTCTCATCAGAGATATAGTTTACTAAAGGATAAGGTGTCGCAGCCGTACCTGGGACCACTGTTGAAGACTCTGGATCGGAGCTGGTGAGATTGTGATGAGGGGTGTCAAGGCATACGGCACTGTAACTGATGTAGTCTCGCAGTTTAACTGATGGCATCTTCTCTCTTAAGCCTCGTCCTAGTTCAGGTTCTTGGTTTGTCACAACTGATTCATTACTAACCGTGGGCGCGTTATTTATACTACCACTGCCTGTTGTGATCTGATTGTCTATCTCATCTCCTTCAGCTACTTTCTCTCCCGTAGTGACTACTTCTACAACTTCTGTTTCAACACTATTCACTTTCTCTGTTTCAATTTTCTCGGACTCCTTGGTTGTTCCAGCAACATTAACTGGATCACTCCCCCTGTCCTCAGTGTCTGAGACAGTGTATATAATCCAGTCGTCATCCGGTCCCCCAGTCAAGCTTGTTTCATCAACCACAGTCGACAACTCTTCATTTAAGGGGAAAATATCCTCTTTAAACACTACATCCCTCGAAACAAGAAACTCGTTTGTCTCAATATCATACACTCTCCACCCCTTTTTCCAAAAAGGATATCCCACAAAAATACACTTCCTACTCCTCGGACTGAACTTATCTTTGCTCCTGTCCCTTCGATGTACGTAACACAAAGAACCGAACACTCGAAGTGAGCTGTAGTGTGGTCTCTTCCCAAACAAAACTTCATAAGGCGACTTTCCTTGTAATATTTTGGAAGGAGTCATGTTAATAACATGAGTGGCCGATGATATTGCCTCCCCCCAAAACTTCACCGGCAGCTTTGCTTGAAATAGCATTGCTCTTGCCACATTCAAAATGTGTCTATGTTTTCTCTCCACTCTGCCATTCTGCTGCGGCGTGTACACACATGTTGTTTGATGAACTATCCCACTATCCAAGAAATAACTGCTTAAGCTCATAAACTCCAGACCATTGTCACTGCGCACCGTTTGTACTTTCTTATCAAACTGCTTTTCTGCATACTTGACAAATCTTTCCACTATCGTTTTTACTTCTGACTTTTTCATCATTAAGTAGGTCCAAACAGCCCGTGAATGGTCGTCTACTATCGTTAGAAAATACACAGCACCTGACGAGGATGGAACTCTATAAGGGCCCCAAACATCTACATGGATTAACTCTAAACACTTGGTAGTTTTATTGCAACTTTCAAAAAACACATCCCTAGTTTGTTTTGCTCTAAAACAAATGTCACAAAGACTTGAGCAAACATTATTCTTAACACCAGAAATCTGAGAAAAACTGAAAAAGCTGGGTGTCCAAGTCTCCGATGCCACAACAACTGATCAAATTTGCCCTCGGCCTTATTTCCTTTCGCCATTGAAACATCCTTGAAGTAGTACACCCCATCACGCTCCTCACCTGCTCCAATCAGAGTCTTCGAAGAACGGTCCTGCAGTAAACATATAGCATCGGTGAATAACGCAAAACAGTTCATATGTTTTAGTAGTTTAGAAACCGATATCAATGAACAATCCAGGTTTGGCACGTATAGAACATCTTTAAGAGATATGGTGTCACTTAAAATAAGGTCACCCATGCGTGATGATGTTGTGGTTCCTCCATCAGCAAAACCTACTAAACAAGGTGCCATATCTCGTATATTCACAAGCTGGGAGAGCTCCCCAGTCATGTGATGTGAAGCTCCAGTGTCAATAATAACATCACCAAGTGTTTTACCTGAAAGCTTTTCATTACCGCCACTAGACTTCACTTCTTGAATAATCTGAGTTATCTGTCTCCATTGTTCAGGCGTAAGATCACCAGAAGCAGCACCATAAGAGCTGGTTGCCGTTGCAACATTTGCTGCTCCACGCCCACCGCCTCTGCCATAACCACGCCCAGTTCCTCTATTGGAACCACGACCGTCACCACGTCCTTTCTGTCTATCATTCATCCACTCTGGATACCCCACTAGCTGCCAACAAGAGCTCTTTTCATGTCCTGGTTTGCCACAATGATAACAGACTCTGTCTTTTGCTCTGTTTCCTTCTCCTCGTGTGTTGTTTCCATTCATGACGATTTCATGATTCTCACTTTGAGAAGCCTCTCGTTTAGCCACAAAACCAATTGCTTCTTGACTTGCTTCTCGACTTTTAGAAGAATTGAACCTTGCTTCTTCTCTAATAACCTTCGCATATACTTTGCCAAGGTCTGGTAACTCATCTGCTTCTATGATAGCTGTCACCACATTACCGAACTTAGAGTCATCCAACCCCATAATAAATTGATGAACTCTCTCATCCTCACGCTCCTTTTCATAAGTGGCTGCAGCTGAACACGTACACGCCGGTGGCGGCTTATATGTCTGCAACTCTTCCCACATAACCGCCATGCGTCCATAATAATCAATTACGGCCTGACCATTCTGACGACATGAAGCCAATTGCTCCATCAACTGGTGAACACGTACTTTGTTCCCAACATCAAACCTCTTCTTAAGGTTATCCCATAATTTGTGAGCCTCCGTTATGAAGGTCACCGTAGATCTTACTCTCGGTTCAATCGAAGAGCGTATCCAACCAACAATCATCGAGTTTACACTCAACCAAGCTTCCAAGTCCTTACCATCCTCCTGTGGTTTTGGCAAACTCCCATCAATGAAGCATGCTTTCTTCTTTGCCCTCAGCGCATTCCACATCTCCATAGCCCATTCGTTGTAGTTGTCTCCTTTCAACTGCACCGATGTGATTAGAGCACCCGGGTTGTCGTAAGAAAACAATGAGTACGGAGACACATGAACAATTTCACCAGACTTGACCATAACTTGCTTCTCTTCATCTCCCATGATGACGAAACAAACTTGAAAAGAAAACTTCTTTCGCTAATCAGATCTTAGCTCTGATACCATGTAAATATAGCTGAACAACGTCATCTTATTAATGACTTTACAAGAGTATATATACAACTCTAATAACTTGATCGTCCTTATCTCTAGGATCTCATATTTATCTATATAATTCTCATATATATCTCTAATATACAACATCCTTATCCAATAGTTCACAAAATTAATACATGAATCTTAAATATTTTTTGTTTTTGGTTTTTCTAAGATTTTTCGATCTTCATCTTTGTTTTTTTCTTCAAAACAATACACATAATAAGCAAAGTTGATAAAATTAATTCGCGCATAATTTTTAAGAGAAAATTACTTTGCAAATAATGTTTAAGAGATTACAATTATTGTTATGAGAAAACAATTAGCAAAAACATTTTAAATAAGCAAATAAATAAATCTTGACTAAAATATCTTCTGCAAGCGATTTTTGACACACATTTTAATTTGTGAATATGAGTGAACATAGAATTCTCAATACTGTTACTGTTAGAAAATGGTGTTTAAATTTACTAATGGCTAGAAATCTTAGTTTCCTAAAAAACCAATTTGTTAAGTTTGGACACAAGCAAATTGTTTACTAAAATTTGTGACACCTCTGCATATAGCTTCATTTATGACAATTTTCTAAATTGCGTTTAACAGGTCGGCAGAGTAACAGAGAAAGATAATGTTGAATTCCTTATTTGATTGAATAATTAGTGACAATCTTAGTATCAATTCTTACCTATCTCCACGTAACGTCAAAGTTTTATCCTATTTATCATCTCTTCCATCGAATCATAGTCCAACTCATTAGATTTAATCCAATCCTTCTGTTATTGTTTCAACTAATTTCTGTTTGGCATGTATAAAAAGCTCTTTGACCTCCAGTATTTTTAACAAGTAACATATTTCAGATTCCTTTTTCACACATTAAATACTCTACTCAAAACCTTTTTGTACAAACCTATATTTTAATTTAAAACTTAACCAAAAATGACTTCTCACGGTGAAGGAATCGAAGAGGAGCAAATATCAAGAATTGAAAAAGGAATAGAAAAAGATTGCCATGGAGGAATCGAGACAATCATATGTACTTCCCCCAGCATTGTTTGCCTTACTCAAAAGGTAGAAAACGAAGTATTTTTTTTATTGCATAGTTATAAGAAATACATATTTAAAAAAAAAAAACTGATTTGTTGTTATTCTTTTTAAAATAAATTTGTCGTAGTTGATAGCAGAGTTGATTGGGACGTATTTCATAATATTTTCTGGATGTGGAGTGGTGGTGGTGAATGTGTTGTACGGTGGAAAAGTGACATTTCCAGGGATATGTGTGACTTGGGGTCTGATTGTTATGGTCATGATTTACTCTGTTGGTCACATTTCTGGCGCACATTTTAACCCTGCCGTCACTATCTGTTTTGCCATTTTCCGGCGGTTTCCTTGGTATCAGGTAACTTATCTTCTCCCTTAGAATAAGACTTATAGATTGATTCAGACACTAGGTTTTGTATTTATATTTGTCAAGAACTTTTTCAAAACAAGTCGCATAGTTTTTAACTAATATGATTGTATACAATGCTTTGGGCAGGTACCATCGTATATAGGTGCACAACTTGCGGGGTCCTTACTAGCTAGTTTGACATTGAGGCTAATGTTCAAAGTCACACCCGAAGCTTTCTTCGGAACAACTCCAGCTGATTCGGCGGCACGAGCGCTCGCCTCAGAGATCATTATCTCATTCCTCCTCATGTTCGTTATATCTGGTGTTGCCACAGATAGTCGTGCGGTTAGTCTTCCTTATACATATATATATATATATATATATATATATTAGTGTGCAAATGGAGATTCTAATGTTGTTCTGGATATATTTGACAGATCGGAGAATTAGCTGGAATTGCGGTAGGGATGACAATAATATTGAACGTCTTTGTAGCCGGGTAAAACTTACATTTTTCATTCTACTACAAAGAAAATTCATATATTGAACATAAATATTAATTTTGGGTTTTGAATATTCTTAGACCGATATCTGGAGCATCAATGAATCCAGCAAGAAGTCTAGGACCAGCAATTGTGATGGGAGTGTATAAAGGAATTTGGGTTTACATTGTTGGTCCTATCATCGGAATTGTGGCCGGAGGTTTTGTTTACAACTTCATCAGATTTACGGATAAACCACTAGGGGAACTCACTAAAAGTTCTTCTTTCCTTCGTAAAGCTTCTTCCAACAACAATGCTTCTAGTTCTAACAGCTAATATTTTGTTCTCTTTCTTGTATTTGACTGTGTTAGTCTCTTCTAGACGTCTCTTTTGTTGTGTTAAGATAATTTGGTTTCTTTTGACTTGGTGTTTCTTTAAGATTATTAAGAATTGTCCATTTTGATTTATAAAATAATCAGATATTTTGGGTAATTTTTTTTTTTGGATTGATTTTTGTTTTTGATACATGAACCAAACTAAATCCGATAAAATTACAGATATTTTTGATATAATTTATCTGAACCGGATCTAAGAGGTACCGAACCGTATCCGATATTGAATTTTAAAATACTCCGAAATACCTGAAATCCAAGAAATTAATCTAACCCAAATTCGATCTGGTATCCGAATGCCTAAGCCTAATTGTAATCTATAATATTTGCAGAATGTATATTCTATAGCATCTTAATAAGTATTCCTTTTGTGAAAATTTATTTTGACCAAATTTGTTTCCAAAAAATAAAAGATTCCAAATTAGAAAAATATTGGAAGATAATATTTCTGTTTACACTACCATTAAAATTTTTTGCAGTATTTTTACAATACTTAAAAATAACAATGTATTTAATTATAAAAGTATATAATATACTTAAATGATAAATGCTATATTTCTTAAACACAACATGAAAATATATTGGGCAATTCTCATAAATAGATCATTTTCAAGTTTTGGTCACAAAAATAGACCACAAAGAGGAAAATGACCAAAATGTTTCATTTAATAGGTAAAAGGACACTAATACTCTAGATATATAAAAAAAATAAAATTAAAATTAAAAAATTATAAAAATTTTTTTTATAGTTTTAGATTATATGTTTTCAAATTCGAACTTTTTTATAAATTTTTTTTCTTTTTTTCTTTTTTTTTTATATTTTTTTCAAATTTTCTTTTTGTAATTCGAAAATATTTTTTGAAACTATTTTTAAAATTTTATTTTCAAATTTTAATATTTATTTTCTATTTTATAAATTTTTAAACTTCAAACTCAAATCCCCACCCCTCAACTTTAAACCCTAAGGTTTGGATTAATTAACCCTAGGGGTATAAGTGTATATTTACCTCTTTAATGAAACATTTTAGTCATTTTGATTCTTAGAGTCTATATTTGTGATAGAAACTTTTTTAGTGTTATCCTAGGGTTTTTCTCAAATATATTTGATCCTAAATAAATATATTTTCTATAGTATAACTAAAGGTTTTAAAAAGAAATGTATTATTTGCAAACTATAAAAATAAAAAAATTGGAAATTTGCCAAAATAGAACAAAAAAGCACACTCTTTGTCCCCTTAATATAAAAACAACATAAATTAGTCCATTTAGTATAATATTTACAAACAAAACCCAATCTAACCCTTACTTTATCAATTAACAATTTTAAAACTGGCTTTTAAATATCAATATAAAACAAAAACGAATTTTGACCAAAAAAGACAGAGAAAATAAATAAATTAAATCTAATCTAATTAAAAATTACCTAAATGGAAACAAAACGAAAAAAAAAAATTCCCAAATCACTATAATATATGAATTTTGTTTAGTTTTATTTTTTGATAATTTTACAAATTATATATCATTTTTTTAATTTTAGGCAATTTGATTTAATATATCTTAACCAAAAGAAATAAATGAAAATCAATATAAATTATAATTTTAAATAAATACATATATACTCTTAAATATAATTTTAAAATAAATGAATTTGTTTTTTTAAAAATAAATCAAAATAAATAAATTATAATCATTTAATTTATTTATTTTACTAGAAAATCGTTGAAACCCGTTTTAGAAAACTTAAAAGATTTCCACATATTTTAGAATATTTTGTAAGTGAATTTGCCATATTCTTATCCGTAGAACGTACACACCTCTACCCTGCGTAGAAACTATTACCGTATGTAGCCATTTGAGTTGTGTATATATTTTGTATTCTTAGAATTTTAGAATTGCTCATAAAAGTGGAAGCTGTATTCAGAGAAAATATAGCTATCTTTACAATTCATATTCACATTCTTCTTATTTAGAATTTTATTTAAAAGTAGATTATTTGTTCAAGAGACAGTAGATTAACTTGTTTAATTTGGAATTTAATTTCTACCAACCCAATTTTCATAGAAGATGAAATATACTTTTTTGTAGAACATAATTTAAAATTTTAATTTAACAAATTTGAACCAAAAAATATCATTTTGTGTTTTTTTTACGCCGGCATTCATAAATCATTCTGTGTATATGAGTGTTTTATCAATTGTTTCTAGTTTTATGATTTT
Organism: Brassica napus; assembly: GCF_020379485.1. Taxonomy (NCBI): domain Eukaryota; kingdom Viridiplantae; phylum Streptophyta; class Magnoliopsida; order Brassicales; family Brassicaceae; genus Brassica; species Brassica napus. The sequence continues at coordinate 11,357,521 of NC_063437.1, forward strand.
TATTCATAAAATTATTTATTTCATTCAGTTTGAAAAATGGAAAGGTAAAAGGGAGAAAAAATGGACAAAAAGGGTTATACTAAAAAGGTCAAAGATGCTGTTTTTTTATTTTCATTATATTTTGGCAATTTTCCCTTGAAAATTCATATTTTGATGTGGTGCTGTTTTAATGATTTCAGATTATGAATTTATTGTACTGAATTTAAAAATAAAATAGTATTAGATTTTATCCGCGCAGCTACGCAGGATTATTTATATTTCTAATTTATGTTTTTTTTATTAATTTTGTTTGATTTAATGATATTTTATAAACTTCGGTTGCGTCCAGATTGTAATTTTTTTTTTGTTTTCAGCTTGGTTCTGGTTCAGTTTTGGGCTTTGGTTTTCGGTTGAATTTGAACTTGTTTTAGATTTGGTTATTTTAATTTTTTTTGTTTGGTTCAAATAACAATGTTATATCCGATAAACTTTTGAGTTCAATTCGAGCCCTTGGATCTAAATAGGGATATGTAATTTTCGGTCTTGATTCTGATTTAGGTTTTGTCATTTACATTAATAAATTTTATTCATAGAAAAAGTAGATGGATCAATGATGTATCGTTTAAAATTTGATTGTTATATGTTGTTGATGAAGTTTTAAATAGATTATCTTCATAGGTCTTAAACCATAATTGGAAGTAAGAGTTGTCTTCATGTGTCTTGTTATAAATTAATTGTTTTATTTAATTCTATAGTTATAACGTATTTTTGTAATACTATAGAGGGATTGTATATTATTTATGTATGGAATTTTTGAGTTAGCTTACTTGCAATTGTTTGTAGGACTAAGAATTTTATGGCTACTATTATATTTTTTAACCAAACCAAACCTAATATTCAGGGTAAATGAATGATCTAAATCATTATCAAGCTGTATATCCAAACTTAGAATTAACCAAAATGATAAAGATATCGCCTTAACGCCTGCAATCTTAAGGCTTTTGCACATCTCTGATGGCTTCATAGTTGATAGGCAATGCATATCTCAACAAAGGTCATGGGCCTTTGATAAGAAGACAGGAGATTTAACACGTCTGAAATTGTTGAGTTTTTCCCTATGAAAGCATTAGAAGGGGGAAAACAAACGAAGGTACTCAAAATTTAAACAATATATTTAGTAATTTTAACATATAAATTTATACACATATAATTTTAAAAAAAAATCCATTTCAGATGAAATAATATATAAATTTTATCAATATCATTTCTGCAACAATGCCTCCACCATTGCTGCTTACTCAGAGGAAACCTCAGTTCAGAAACTCTAATTTTCTCTTATTCGAGGCGAAGCTTCATCCTTCTCCTTGATTGATATGAGATCGAGTTTATGAGTATTGAGCTTCCTTGTAGATAGAAGAAGCCCTAGCATGGCTCTTATTGTGAAAGCTAGTGGTCAAAGTTCAGAGTCGTCGACTGATCTCGACGTCATTAGTTCAATTCAGAATGTTGCAGGTCCTTACAACACAGATAATTAGATTTCCCATTAAAAATCTGGTTTCTCTTAGTTATCCTCTATGCAAACGTTACTCCTCTAACATATCTTGCTATTCTTCCAACACCTCTTACGGATTCACTCGGATAACCTGGAAAATTAAACAGCACCAGTAGTGCACCACATGATTAACACCAGTGAAATCTATCCCACGAGAAGCTCTGCTAACTTTTTGGAAAGAGAAACAAAGTTTTAATATCTTCAATGTTCAGGCAACAAAATATAGCATCACAAATCGAAGTACCTATCCATGCAGACCAGAAAGAGTGGATTATCTCCGGGTGGGATGAGATGAATTATTACAAGCTTGTAAGGCTTAACTCCAGAAACTGAAATTAAGGTTTACCGATTTCAAAATTTAATTACAAATAATCAAAAAAGGAATTGAATGACTATATGAGTTAATGTTACTATTTATTTTAGGAATATTATCAGGTTGATACAAAAATACATTATTTTAAAATTGTGTAAGAATTATGTCCATGTATTAAGCCTTGCAAGGTAAAACTCTAATATGTCCAAAATAAAAACATGCATTGTAACTTTCAAACATGACTCTAAATTAATAAATTAGATATAAGAACAACTAACAAAAAAAATGTCTAAAACAAATCATTATATATTAATAATGTCGAATAAGTAAACATAAGATTATAAAGTTACACAATATATAAATTTATAATCTATATCATATATTTAAAGAGTTAACTATAATATCAAAGTTATACACTTGTAAAATAAAAAATACTCATACGGACATGTAGGTCAAGCATTATATGTTATATTATAATCTAATATGTTTCATGTGTCATATCCAGAAATAATTTTTTTATTATAATTTGTTCTTTAATTTTTTAACAGCGATATTAGATTTTTTTCCTTATATATTTGCATAACAAATTTCAACTAATTTTTATATCTTTGTTTCCTTAACGCTCCAACCAAAAAAAAACCTGCCTTCAAAAATACACATAAGCAAAGTTGATAAAATTACTTGCTTTTTCTAATTCAAAAGAAAAATAAAAAATTTAGACACAAGCAAATTGTTTACAAAAATTTGTGACACCTCTGCATATAGCTTCATTTATGACAATTTTCTAAATTGCGTTTAACAGGTCGGCAGAGTAACAGAGAAAGACAATGTTGAACTCCTTATTTGATTAAATAATTAGTGACAATCTTAGTATCAATTCTTACCTATCTCCACGTAACGTCAAAGTCTTATCCTATTTATCATCTCTTCCATCGAATCATAGTCCAACTCATTAGATTTAATCCAATCCTTCTGTTATTGTTTCAACTAATTTCTGTTTGACATGTATAAAAAGCTCTTTGACCTCCAGTATTTTTAACAAGTAACATATTTCAGATTCCTTTTTCACACATAAAAAACTCTACTCAAAAACCTTTTTGTACAAACCTATATTTTAATTTAAAACTTAACCAAAAATGACTTCTCACGGTGAAGGAATCGAAGAGGAGCAAATATCAAGAATTGAAAAAGGAATAGAAAAAGATTGCCATGGCGGAATCGAGACAATCATATGTACTTCCCCCAGCATTGTTTGCCTTACTCAAAAGGTAGAAAACGAAGTATTTTGTTTATTGCATAGTTATAAGAAATACATATTTAAAAAAAAACTGATTTGTTGTTATTCTTTTTAAAATAAATTTGTCGTAGTTGATAGCAGAGTTGATTGGGACGTATTTCATAATATTTTCTGGATGTGGAGTGGTGGTGGTGAATGTGTTGTACGGTGGAAAAGTGACATTTCCAGGGATATGTGTGACTTGGGGTCTGATTGTTATGGTCATGATTTACTCTGTTGGTCACATTTCTGGCGCACATTTTAACCCTGCCGTCACTATCTGTTTTGCCATTTTCCGGCGGTTTCCTTGGTATCAGGTAACTTATCTTCTCTCTTAGAATAAGACTTATAGATTGATTCAGACACTAGGTTTTGTATTTACATTTGTCAAGAACTTTTTCAAAACAAGTCGCATAGTTTTTAACTAATATGATTGTATACAATGCTTTGGGCAGGTACCATCGTATATAGGTGCACAACTTGCGGGGTCCTTACTAGCTAGTTTGACATTGAGGCTAATGTTCAAAGTCACACCCGAGGCTTTCTTCGGAACAACTCCAGCTGATTCTGCGGCACGAGCGCTCGTCTCAGAGATCATTATCTCATTCCTCCTCATGTTCGTTATATCTGGTGTTGCCACAGATAGTCGTGCGGTTAGTCTTCCTTATACATATACATATATATATATATATATATATATATATATATATATATTAGTGTGCAAATGGAGATTCTAATGTTGTTCTGGATATATTTGACAGATCGGAGAATTAGCTGGAATTGCGGTAGGGATGACAATAATATTGAACGTCTTTGTAGCCGGGTAAAACTTACATTTTTCATTCTACTATAAAGAAAATTCATATATTGAACATAAATATTAATTTTGGGTTTTGAATATTCTTAGACCGATATCTGGAGCATCAATGAATCCAGCAAGAAGTCTAGGACCAGCAATTGTGATGGGAGTGTATAAAGGAATTTGGGTTTACATTGTTGGTCCTATCATCGGAATTGTGGCCGGAGGTTTTGTTTACAACTTCATCAGATTTACGGATAAACCAATAGGGGAACTCACTAAAAGTTCTTCTTTCCTTCGTAAAGCTTCTTCCAACAACAATGCTTCTAGTTCTAACAGCTAATATTTTGTTCTCTTTCTTGTATTTGACTGTGTTAGTCTCTTCTAGACGTCTCTTTTGTTGTGTTAAGATAATTTGGTTTCTTTTGACTTGGTGTTTCTTTAAGATGATTAAGAATTGTCCATTTTGATTTATAAAATAATCAGATATTTTGGGTATAGTTTTTTTGGATTGATTTTTGTTATTGATACATGAACCAAACTAAATCCGATTAAATTTCAGATATTTTTGATATAATTTATCTGAACCGGATCTAAGAGGTACCGAACCGTATTCGATATTGAATTTTAAAATACCCCAAAATACCTGAAAATCCAAAAAATTAATCTAACCCGAATTCGATCTGGTATCCGAATGCCTAAGCCTAATTGTAATCTATGATATTTGCAGAATGTATATTCTATAGCATCTTAATAAGTATTCCTTTTGTGAAATTTTATTTTGACCAATTTTTTTTCCAAAAAATTAAAGATTCCAAATTAGAAGAATATTGGAAGATAATATTTCTGTTTACACTACCATTAAAATTTTCTGAAGTATTCTTACAATACTTAAAAATAACAATGTATTTAATTATAAAAGTATATAAACAAGTTTTAATTATTTAGGAAAATCAACTTATAATTGTGCTAAATGGTTGAAATAAGTTCGTCAGTTGCACTGTGATAACAATATGAGAACTGGCAAGACCGATGAAGGGGATCCATTGCTTGTATATTTTGGACCAGTACCAGAGCCAATGCTACAAAACTCAATAATGCATTTAAGATGTTAAAAACCCAACTTAAGTGACTTCTATTTTTGATTAAGAGGAGTCACGACCATGAGTATAAATTGTCATTTTGTAATCATTGTAAAATGAACCAAGAGATGAATAACCTTACAACTCAAATCAGATCCATTTTGTGAATCTTTCATTATTCCTCCCAAACCATTTCTAACTATGTTTTGTTTTTGTAGTGGCATTCTTTCTCATGGATCCAGCATTTTTTTCTTAGTTTTTGTAGGCTTCAACTTTTTTTTTTTAAACACATTTTATGCTTAAACTTAGACCAATTGTTCTTCTCTTTTCAGACTGAGTATTCATATTTTGTCCTAATTCTGACGTAATGCACTTCTTAATTTGTCAGATGGCTAAAGATGTCTTACGTTGTATGAACAATTAGTCACTGTTAGAGTTTACATCTCTCTCTATCTATGAAAAACGTTGATATATGCACTCTTCTATCAAAAGCAGTATAGTTGTCTATTGGTTTTAAGTTCTAATTACTAACTAGTATTAATAGCGATAATAAATGTGCATGCTCGTTTTGATAAACTATGATAAGTTTTATTATAACAACCTAATCACAAATGCAATAAAAAGTTGAGTAAAAAAATAAATATCATTTATTTACCTTCTATTTCAACTTATTGTAGCCATTCGTCCTATGATTCAATGGTGGAGAATATGATAGCACTTCATTGATTCAATGTTATTGTTTGGAGGCAAAGTCATGAGACAAAACCAAAAAACCAGCTTAGTTTTTTTTTTTTAATTATTAACCAAGGGTGTTCCGCGGGCGGTGACCCAACCGACTAATTCCCTGGGGCTTATCCACCAGTGACAGGAAAATCCGATTACTCTACGTGAGAGTTAGAAATCCACGCCACCTGGCCATATGAAAAGCTAATAATTTCGAGGAATCGATTCCTAGCCTGGATCAACAAAGCGACTTCTCATCTAGTGGAAACCACTGGACCATCACGATGTGATTAAAATCAGCTTAGTTTATTATGACTTTTCATAGTAAGTGTTTACTTTCAAGAAAGGGTGCAACAAAATTTGATTAGTTTGATCTGATCATCTTGTAAAATTCTTCGTTTAGAAAAGTCTATCGTAGATGCTCGATGAATACAACTCAGACAAGAGAAAGAATAAGAATGTTGCAGGGAAAAAGTATTTAGCTACAACTCTTTTACATTGTAAAACCAGACACAAAAGAGAAGAATGTTCTGTTGTATGCATACGTTTACAAGATACACAATATATATACATGAGTTGACGTCCTTATCATAAGTATAATAGGACTTATCTAATAACTCTAGGTCTCTAACTATTTATCACTAATATTCTCTAATACTCCCTCTCAAGTTGGAGTGTGGAGATTGAGAACACCCAACTTGGGCAAAAACTTGACAAAATCTGATATCCAAGAGCCTTAGTGAGAATGTCAGCTAGCTGATTATATGTACGAACATGAATCGTTTTGATACGCCCTGAAATCACAGCATTACGTACATTATGACAGTCCTTCTCAATGTGTTTGGTTCTCTCATGGAACACAGGGTTTGCCGCAATGTGTATAGCAGCTTGACTATTGCAGTACATATGAACTGTTTCAGGCAATGGATTACCAACTTCGTGAAAGAGCTGCATCAACCATTTTATTTCCCGAGTTACAGCTGACATCGCCCGATACTCGGATTCAGCGGTAGAGTGACTGACTGTGTCCTGCTTTGTAGTCTTCCAGGCGATATGTGACTGGCCTAGGAACACTACAAACGCTGTGAAAGACCACCTTGATAAGGGCAAGAAGCGCAGTTCGCATCACAGTACACACGTAACCGCAGATCGCACTTTGCACGAAGTAAAACACCTTGTCCTGGTGAGCTTTTAAGATAGCGAACAACATGTTGAGCTGCCTCCCAGTGTGCTACCTTGGATTTGTCCATAAACTGAGAGAGCATATGAATAGCATAGCTAAAGTCTGGCCGAGTCATTCGTAAGTAAACCAAGCGACCAACGAGGCGCCTGTATTTAGATGGATCGTCGAACAGAGGGCTCTCTGTCCTTCCAAGCTAATGGTTTTGTTCTATCGGTGTCAATGCTTATCGATGTGTTCTTGTAAGAGGACGTGTAATGACAATGTGTTAATGCTTATAGATGTGTTCTTGTAAGAGGACGTGTAATAACAGTCTAGTGAAAGATACTGAAAAAAGGATAACGTCATTAGCAATGTTTCTGTGGTAGCATTATCAATGGAATAACATACTGCGTTTGATAAATTAAACCGAGTAGATTCCTAAACGAGACAAACCCGTAAGAAAGAATGAGATAGATAAAAGACAGATCTTTTTAAACTGAAACCAAATCTGATCTTACTTCAATATGTCACAACTTATATATAAAGGATAATGGATGGGTTAAATAAACCGGAGGAGATAGATAGTCTCCAATTCTCCATAAGTGAAAACAATAAAGAAGGACAGCCCTTTTATATCACCCATTAACCTTACTCTTGGTTCAACTACTTGATGCAGAGCTTCAAGTCCAACAATTCACCACGCAATAAACTTTGAGGAGGGATCAACATGGAATTCTCTTGAGGAGTTTCCAAGTTGACCTCAAGAATCTTCTTCACATCTGGTGATTCATATGTCATACTGTGTCCATCCGCAATTGTGTATCCTGATGCGCACACAAATTATAGTGACCGTAGAGATCAACGTATGAGCCGGCGAAGTTGCAATCTTGTACAGGGCAAGAGCAAGGAGAGAAGTTACATTCCTTCTTATGCAATGATTCTTTTCCCAAAGAGACGTTCTCAGTGCATCCAAGCTTGGCGTTAAGGCATGATACAAAAGACTGATGCGAGCACAGTCTCCATTGCTTTGCAGGACAGAACTTAGGTTCACCCCGTAGGGTGAACCTTTAAATTCACCCCACTATTTATAACCAATAAAATTTCCACTTAGATTATTAATTAAAAAACATTAAAATGAACAAAAAATAGCTATAAAAAATAAAAATGATAATTTTAGCGACGCTAACGTTTCCAGCGAATCCTAAACCATAAATTTTAAATTCTAAACCCTATACCCTAAATTCTAAACCTAAATCCAAACCCCTAAACCCAAACCCTATACCCTAAACCCTAAACCCTAATCCTAGACCCCTAAACCCAAACTCTATACCCTAAACCCTAATCCTAGACCCTAAACCCAAACTCTATACCCTAAACCCAAAAACTAGACTATAAACCTAAACTCTATACCCTAAACCCAAGTCCTAAACCCTAAACCCAAACCGTAAACCTTAAACCCAAATTATAAACCCTAAACCCAAAACTTTAACCATAAGTCCAAACGGTAAATCCTAAACCCAAACCGTAAATCCTAAACCCAAAACCTATACCCTAAATCTAAATCTTAGACCTAAAATCCAACCGGTAAATTCTAAACCCAAACCCCAAACTTAGATGCTATAGGGTTTGGGTTAAGGTTTACGGTTTAGGTTTAGGGTCTAAGACTTGGATATAGGGTTTAGGTTTATAGTCTATTTTTTGGGTTTAAGGTATATAATTTGGGTTTAGAGTCTAGAATTAGGGTTTAGGGTATATAGTTTGGGTTTAGGGTCTAGGATTAGGGTTTAGGGTATAAGGTTTGGGTTTAGGGGTTTGGATTTGGGTTTAGAATTTAGGGTATAGGGTTTAGAATTTAAAATTTAGGGTTTAGGGATTCGCTGGAAGCGTAAGCGTCGTTAAAATTAGCATTTTTATTTTTTGTAGCTATTTTTTGTTTATTTTAATGTTTTTTAATTAATAATCTAAGTGGAAATTTGATTGGTTATAAATGATGGGGTGAATTTAAAGGTTCACCCTAGGGGGTGAACCTAAGTTCTGTCCTGCTTTGCAGCGGTTGTGTATTTATTATACATGAGCAAGTCTCCAATTAATTAAGAAAATGTAGCCACTATTTTATTTTATTTTAAGTGTTCCTTCCATAATTGTCAGATTCATATACTAAATGAACATTGAATTCAATACCGTATCGTTAAATCTTCAATCTATTCACGCTTGATGACTAAACTTCAGTTACCTTTCATAGAAATGGAGCCGAACTATCTCTTTAGGTTTTGTAAGAAAGTGGCAGAAATAAAGAGCAATAAGTGGCTATATAGCCAGCGTCTGAGCCTTAGAGTATTAGATTCACTATCAACAGCGATGTAGTGAACTGAAAACAAGTTTATCTTTTAAGTAATCTTCAAAAGTAAGAAGTTTTCAATGACATCATTAGAGAGAGCTTCCTCAGTCATGATGGGGGGATTAACTGAAAATCGCTGGATTTTTTGTTGCAAAACCATGCCACCCAAATATGGTATGTTCCGAATGTGGCCAACGCTTTTCTCAAACTAAATAAACCAATCTGTAAAGCCAAAAATGTTTATGCCTAGAACAGATCTTAGTTATATATATATCATATGCCAAAACATGCATATTAACGCCAGTTTGGGGTGCATGGATAGATTTTACTAGTTCATTCACTATAAAAGATAGAAGGACCTTCTTCTATATGACCCCACTCTTCTTGCTCGGTTGTTCAGCTTCTTGATTTGATGCAAAGCTTCATCTTCAACAAATCACCACGCAATAAACTGTTAGGGATCAACATGAAATTCTCTTGAGGGGTTTGACCGCTCACTTGAAGAACCCTCTTCACGTCTGGTGATTCGTAAGTCACGGTGTGTCCATCCACAGTGTACGAGAGATTGTATGAGAATTCTCCTACTTCCGGAGCACACGGTGCGATGCAGCTTACGGCAACATTAACACCATACGGCTCCGCGAAACACTCCACCGTAAACAACAGATGCTTCTTATATTCCCACAAAACTAATATCTTATCGCTGATGTTCGTCTGCACGGTGAAGGAGAGTCCACAAATGAAACAATCTGAACATTCACTATCCGGGTGGGTAAGACAGTAGTGGTCGGAGAGATTCTTGTATGATCCAGCGTAACGGCAGTTGACTACAGGGCAGGAGCAAAGAGAGAAGCTGCATTGTTTTAGATGCGTTGATTCTTTCCCGTAAGAGACATTCTTTGTACAACCCATCTTGGCGTTTGGGCATGGGGTGAAAATGGATTCAAGAACATTCTCCATCGCTCTACATCTTTTGTCACCAATGGGGGAAGCACAGGCATGGCATTTATTACTCAATTTGGGACAGCAAGAAGAGCAAGCTAAGTGTCCATTATCACACTGTTATATAATACAAAACCCAATTGATTAATAGCTGTATCCAACTTATTTGCAGTAGATCTCAAATTAGCCAACATGAATTGATTCAAACAGTTAACAGTAAATGTAACAAAGAACACAAAAGTGTCGGATTGGAGACAAAACATACTCCTTTTTTACAAAAATTGCAGTTTCAAGCTAGGGATACTCCAAAGTCTAGTTATTAACAAAACCTGGAAGATGGGAACTGTCAAAGGTTCGTAGCAAATGGGACAGTCGAGAAGATCGGAATCCAAGAGCATCAGCGAGCGTTTCTTCGCGCCGTCACCAGAAGAAGATACTGAGGAGCGTTTTCTCTTTTGTGAGGAGGGAATGCTGCTGCTCGACCCATTGACTTCGTCTGAAGTTTCTGCTACACCAACCATGTCGGAGAGATGCCTAAACCCTAATCCTCTTCCTTCTCCCCTAAATCAAATGTTTCACGCTCCTGATTTCATTTCCAACTTTTTTATTAAAAAAAAAACAATCAGTGAAGTTAAGAGGAAAATTTGCCACCTATCCAAATTTGACTAATGAAGAAAGAATTATCCTGTAGGTTATTGGATTCTCAAAAAATCAACTTTTTATTGGGAAATAGAGGTCCTATTATGTAAATACGAAACATTCGGGTACTGATATGTAAATTAGTGAACACTATCTTGTAACATATAAGAGTATCTCCAACAGATCCCCAAACTCTCAAATTTTGAAATTTTTGGCTCTTTAACAGACTCTTAAACCTTCAAATTTTGAGGGTCTGAATTTGAAGTTTTACTATTTAGGTCTTCAAAACACTATTTACTTTTAGTCCATATAAATTTGTAATTCATATATATTTGTACTAGCATTAATTTTCTTTATCACTTTAATCCTTATAACTATATTTCGCTTAAATTTTCAAATATATCTTATATATACAGATATATATATATATATATTATTAATACATAAAATATATAAAGATGTTAAAACTAAAATAAAATTAATAAAAAATAATATTACATAAAATATATTTATTATTTCACAGAAAAATTATATTACATTGAATAATATATTACAAGTTAAAAGATCAAAATTACAAGATTAAAAATTTACAATAAATATTGCACATATATATTATACAAATTATAATCCATACACTGATATTAATAATCGGGTAGGTTTGATCCCGAACCTCCAAGATTACCAAAATATGCTCTATAGAAATTTGGTGTAATAGGAGGTTGTTGTTTCTCTCTTCTTTTATGGATGATTCTTGCTTGTTCAGATCGAATAAACTCATGTGTATTATCATCATCGATAGAGTTTAAACTCGTTAGCAATATTTTATTTTCTTGATCAACTTCTTTTATTGCTAATATTTTTGCTTGGTTTTGTATACGCAATTAGGCCATCTCGTAATTTTTTCTCTAGTTGTGTCTTTTAATGCTAGTTTTATGAATTAATGTGTGTGTTTAATATTATTTTATGTAATTTTGTGTTATAATAAATTGTATTTATAAATATTGTGTTTAATAATTTCAATGTGTATGTACTATCTATCTATGAAAAATATAACGATGATAGTTAACTTATATTGAAGTTGAAGACTGAAATGCAATTTACATAAAATTTTAAAGATAAATTTGAAGATCCGTGTTGGAGTAACTCACCCTCAAACCCTCATTTTAAGGGTCACTGGCCCGTAAAATGAAGTTCTTTGTTGGAGATGCTCTAAGGCAGAGCCGACATCCTCTAAATAGATCTAAGAAAGCTTTTCATATCGACTTGAATTTTTCTTGTCACGGTATCAAAGCACTAACCTAAAATCTTAGGCTCTTTGATTCTTTAGGGGAACCTCATGCATAGTTGATTTTCTCGACATAATTGGAAAAAACAAAAAAAACTAATGAGTAAATTTCAAAGATTGGACCAAAAGAAAGGGTTAAGACCCTTCTCTCCACTCTCCTTTTCTCTCTTCAATCTCTAGGGATTTGATTTTCATAGATTTGTTCCTAGTAAATTCGTCGTAAAAAAACATGGGCCTGTAGATTCCTCGTAATACACGTGTCCTCACAAATTCGTTGTAATGTATAAAGCACGCAGGCCTGGTAAATTCGTCGTAAATCTTAAAATGCGGGCATGGTAAATTCGTCGTAATTAAAACACGGGCCTGGTAGATTCCTTGTAAAATTACGATGACTTTATGAGGAATGGTGTTTTCTTATATAGACTCGAACGCATGAACGAGGAAAACTAGTTCATTCCTCTCAATTCGCCTCTCTCTCCACTCGCTCCTCTTCTCACATAAGTTTTTTTTTTAATATATGTTAGTTTAGGGAATTAGTTTAGGTAACATAACTCTATATTGATAGATTTGGTTATGCAATTAAACTGATTACATTTTTTTGGAATTTAGATGGATCGTAGGAAGAGACCCCTCATTTATAGCCAGATGTTTGTTGACGGTGTTGGGACATCTTTGTCTGTCCCATCATCTTCTTCCGATCCAGAGGCAGTTCCCGACTCTCAGACTTCTCAGAGAGTTTATCGGTCCCTTCCTCCTTTTCCACCTCAGATGCCTCCACCTCATATGCCTGCACCTCCTGCCCCAGAAGCTCCACCTCAGCCTGCACCAGCAGCAGCCGGAGTTCATCTGGATTCGCTTGTGCCTCCATCTGCACCATACACGACATATACAGTCGAGGATCTTCTCGCCCAGCATGGACGAGAAATTTTAGAGATTCTGAACCCCGATCGACCGCCAGTACTTGTTGATAAGTTTTGTATTTTTATTATTTATAAATTTTACATCATTTTAAATTTCTAACAAGTAGGTACAATTTTCAGGTTTGGAGTCAACAACCGAGTCGGACAAAGCGTTTACGAAACCATCAAAGGCTACTTCGTCGAGGCCCATCCGAACTGGACTTTGACACCTGAGCACGTTAGGACGACGTGGTTCAAATGTTTTGTGGTAATTTTTTTTCCACTTTTTATTTTAAGTAATTAATTAAATATTTAAATATTTTTAAAATTTTGTTTCGTTCAGCAAAGGTGGCAATGTCATTAGCAATCAACGAGAGGGTGAAGACGGATTTTTTTTTGCAAAAGCAAAGACCCGCCTTACGAACACCGTCTTGGATTGGAAGGACAAGTGGGAGTACTACAGGTATGAGGGGAAACCCAACGAGATCACTAAGGATGTATGGGATGGCCTCATCTCCTATTGGAAGCTGCCCACCTTGATCGACAAAGCCAACATGTGCTCTGCTTCCAGTAGGACGAAGGATGCGGATGGTCATTTGCCCATGGTTCATACAACTGGACAAAAAACCACACACCGAGATCCATTTGGAAGTTGTAAGTTTTATTTTTAATATTTAATTTAATTTTTAATTTCTTATCAATTAATATCATTTAACTTTCTATCTATTTGTAGGCCGAGAAGACATGAATCTTACCATCTCTGTCTGATCTATTCAAGCTTACTCATGGGACACCAGCCGGGACTTTTGCAGACATCGGAGAAGCTCTTCAACGAGGTCTCTGCTCGGGTTGAAGAGCAGACACAGCTAACCCAGCAGTTTCCCGATGGATTATCCGTCAAGTTGTCGACAGAGAAGGTCAACAAGGTCTTCCAAGAGGTAAAAATTTTAAAATATGTTTATATTTTAGTAATTATTTCATAATTACTTTAATTAAAAAATAATTTATAGGTGACTCCTAGAAAGAAGGGACGGACGGTGGGCATAATCTCCGTCCACAAAGTCGCAAGGGCGACTTCGTTTTATACTTTGAGACGGGATCATGAGACTTCTTGGATGCAGGCTTGGATGGATGCCCAGCAGGTCCGCTTGGACTACTTTGAAGATCTTCTCGACGTTATGGCGGTTGGAAACCCGCTTCTGCAGAGAGCGTTGGAGCAGAAAGAGAGACTCACGGGATGGGAAAGCCTCCCCTGGAATCCACGGATCGAGATTATCTTGAAACGAGCGAGCCCAACAACTACTTTGACGGTGTGATCCCGTAGCTTTTTTCTGTTTTGTAAGTTATAAATTTAAATACTATTTTATGACATTTGTCTTTTAAAAATATATTTCAAATTCAAAATTTCATTTTATAATTTTAATATTTTTAATTTTAAATTTTAAATTTTAATTTTAATTTCAATATTTCATATATATAATACGGCAAAGAGTCGTAAAGTCCTCGCAAACTTAACATAGAGTTTACTAGGATTCATTGTAAAATCCTCGTAAGTTTTACAAGGTCTTTACATGGAAATACTTGTAACTTCCACGTAACATTTACAAGGACATTACATGGTAGGACTTGTAAATTCGTCGTAAATTTAACAATCATTTAAATACGACGTTATAACGAAACTTAACGAGTCTTACAACGTGTTTACGACGAATATGTTCTCTTCGCTTTTACACCGAAAACCTTTTCTCGTCATTTTACGCGGAAGTTACGACGAATCTTTCATTACGATGATTGTTTAACAGCAAAAAACGTTTCCTTGTTAATTTGTTGTAACACGCCTATGATGACGAATTAACAAAGAATACGGTCTTTGTAAAAAATATGTTTTTTTGTAGTGTTTAACCAAATTACAAATATTTTACCTTATTCGATTTTCCTTAGTTTTAATAATGTTAAGGCATACTGTACTTCCTAATGAGATCAAGATAGAAGGTAAAATTTTGATTACGGTCTAAGAGAATCTCTAACCTCACTCTATTTTCCTTATAGTGAAAATGCTCTAATCTTATTCTATTATGCATTCTATAATAAAATAAAAAATAAATTTATTCCATAAATAAATTATTTCATTTATTTTTTGTTGATCATTTTTTTTACTCTTAAATAAAGTATCATTAGAGTAAAACATAATTCTATTATAAATTTTTTTTTCTTTCAAAAAATAGAATGATCTATTAAATATGGTCTAAGTCTTTTTTAACACTGTAAAACTTCATTGATCAAGAACAACATTACAAGAGAGGAATACAAAGTCAGTGAACTAAGAGAGAGCCTCCCCGAAACAAGCTAGCGGAATCTAAGACATTATGGTCTAAGAGCAATGGGTTGCTCTAAGTCTTTCTTCTTTCTTTCGCAGCCTAAAGAAAACAAAAGATATGTATATTACTGAAAATTCATATTTTGATAGCAACCAAGCATAATAAAAATACTTTAGTTAGTCAATTGTCAGTTTATTCGTAAACTAAGTCCTCCTAACCCACATAATTCCAAAGAAATTCCCAGATAAACAAATAATATATATAAGAAACCTTAGTTTTCTTTATCTTTTTTCAACTCAGGAAACCAAAGACTTAGACAACAACAAAAACCATTGACATTTTTCTTCTTGTTCTTCTTTATCATCTTCTTGTTGATCGCTCAAAGGCAAGAAAGAAAAAAAAACAGGAATCATGATCAATCTCCTCCAGTCTCTAAAAAGATCACTGGCTTATGCAGTCATATGGATGCTCTTTATGATTCTGGATTGTGTTTTGTCAGTTAATGAGCGTCACAAACACTGCGCTCCAACGTTTAGCTGTGGACATAAGATTGATCTGTATTATCCCTTTTGGACATCTGACAGAGAAGAGTGCGGCCACCCGGATTTCAAAGTCAACTGCAGCGACGGTTTTGCAGAGCTTACCATTTCCGCAGTAAAGTTGAGAATCCTTGAGATGAATTCTAAGTCTAGAATCATCAGACTTGCCAGAATGGATTACATCAACGATCTTTGTCCCAATAAGCCTGAGAACGCAACACTCAACAATCAAGTCCTTCCATTTTCTGAAGACACGGAGCTCCGAACGTTTTACTACCGATGTCGTCTTAGCCCAAAAGTGGATGTTACTAACAGCGGCCACATCAGACAGCTTGACTGTGGGGATGATTCTGGTAGACCAAGTTTCTCTGTCTCGTCCCATTTATATTCTCGGAAAAGGGAAATCATTAATGAGTTAAGGGAATCATGTGGAAGTATCGTCAATGTTCCAGTCTCTCGATCTGCCTTGAGGATAGAAGAGAGAAATCAGAGTGCGGAGGCTCTAACGAAGGCTCTTGAAAAGGGTTTCGAGCTTAGTTTTAACAGAGATTGTTCGCGATGCAGAAGATCAAAGGGTGCTTGTGGATATAATAATACCTTGGGAGGATTCGTCTGCTATTGTATAAATGAGTCTCATAAGCATACTTGTGAAAAGAATGGTAATGATTTTTTTCCCCATCTTGTTTTGGTCTGAAACTAATTTGTTAATCTTTAACTTGGACTAGTTTAGCGAAACATTTAGAGAAACTCCTTTTTCTTAAAAATTTGCTTCAATCAAAATGTTCGATTCTGTCTTGAGTTTGAACTAACATTTTTCGTGTGAAATTTGTTCATGCAGGTCTATCCAAACCAGAAAAAATAGGTATGTTTCTACCCTTTTCCTTGCAAGGCAACTAATTTCAGTAAGACATACCTAAGAAACCAACAATAATCTGACGGAGCTCCTGACTTTTTGTTTATCACAAGGCATTGGATTCGTATGTGGTTTCTTGGGTGCCACTCTTTTAGCAGCATGTTTGCTCTGTTTCTACATCCGGAGAAGGAAGAAACTGGCAGCACAATACACAAACAAAGGCCTTTCAGCTACTCCTCCCACATCAATCTCCAGAAGCAACCATGCTCTCATGCCATCATCTATCTCTAACCTAGCAAACAGAAGTGTCGATTATGGAGTCCAAGTCTTCAGCTACGAAGAACTCGAGGAAGCCACTGATCATTTCTCTAGAGAGCTCGGAGATGGAGGATTCAGCACCGTCTACTACGGTAAGAACCAAACTACGTACCAAATAAAAGCTTAAAAACTCAGCTTTTAAAAAAAAAAACTTTTATACAAAAACTCTGAAGGCATACTAAAGGACGGACGAGCGGTAGCTGTAAAACGCTTCTTTGAGAAGTCCCTGAAACGTGTGGAGCAGTTCAAGAACGAGATCGATATCTTGAAATCCTTAAAACACCCGCACCTAGTGATTCTATACGGATGCACAACGAGACATAGCAGAGAGCTACTCCTAGTGTATGAATACATCTCTAATGGCACACTCGCTGATAATCTCCATGGAGACCAAGCACAGTCTCGTCCTATTAGCTGGCCTGGTCGACTCAACATCGCCATTCAAACCGCGAGTGCATTGTCCTTCCTCCATGCCTCGGGTAAATTAAACACATATTGAGATTCCTACGTTCACCGCCATATACCGGAAATCGGGATGTTACATATTGATATGATTACAGGAATTATACACAGAGATGTTAAGACTACGAACATTCTTCTAGATAGCAACTACCAAGTGAAAGTGGCTGACTTCGGTCTCTCGCGGTTGTTTCCGCCGGATCTATCTCATATCTCAACCGGGCCGCAAGGAACTCCGGGGTACGTTGATCCTGAGTATTATCAATGTTACCGTCTCAACGAAAAAAGCGATGTTTACAGCTTCGGAGTCGTACTCGCGGAGCTGATCTCATCCAAAAAATCAGTTGATATCACCAGAAGTCGCGAGGATATCAACCTCGCGAATATGGCTATCTCCAAAATAGGAAATGACTCCGTTCACGAGCTGGCGGATTTGTCTCTCGGGTTCGCGAGGGATCCTTCCGTGAATAGGATGATGATTTCTGTTGCTGAGCTGGCGTTCGGTTGTTTGCAACAGGAGAGGGAGGCAAGGCCGTCCATGGATGAGGTCGTCAAGGTTCTGAGAGAGATTCAGAAGGAAGGTGAAAGTGATGCTCCTGGGGTGGTGGAGGTAGATGTGAGGAGCGGAGATGAAGCTGCGTTGTTAAAGCACGGTGTTCCTCCGGTGTTATCGCCAGTGTCTGAGAAAGAGACGAGTGGTTCAAATACGACGACGAGTAGTTCTAGTAGGACGAGGAAGAGTTCGTTCTGAGAGTGTACTATGAGAGACTCTAGATCAAAGCGAGGGTTTGGTGTCGGTATTAAACCATTTGCGAATTTCACCTTTTTTGACTCTTTTGTTGTTTCCTGTTCTCTTTCTTTGTGATTTTTGCATAAAAGGACCATTACTATTCGTTAATTCACTGTTCGAAAACTCGCCGCCTAGGATACTCGCCGCAAAAACGCTGTTCGGCCACCGAGCGCGGTAATTTGACGTTGTTCGGTCACTTAATCGGTGAAAAATAAAAAGTTCATCTTTGTGTATATTTGAAGTTCCAATCACGTATTCTGTTGTAAATTTGATATATGTTGATTAAAAATCATAAGAATAAAAAGAAAAAAGAAATAAATCGGAAAAAAAAAAGAGAAAACAGCTAGTTTTCTTTTTTTTTTGTTCCGGTTAGTTTGAAAACGTTAGGTAGTTGAGTCTTTGAAAATTTGTTTGTTATTTTGTTTGTTTTATTGAAAAGGTTGGAGGTGCTTATGAACCAAGCGAATGTGTTGTTTGTTGTTTGAATTTGATTGCTTTAATGTGCAAAGGGATCAGATGTGCAAAACATGTATAGTATGGTCTTTTTTGGGGGCCAAATATTAGATCTTACAATTTGTGTGGGTGGACATGATATTATGTGTTTTTCATAGATGATGTTGATTGGTGTGTTGAATCTTTTATTAACTAAAGCACAAGTCACTTGTGCAATTAAATTATGACAAGTGGCATGTATTAAGTAATTAAAAAAATATAAAATAAATTAAATCCTAAAAAAAAACAGTTTTGAACTGATTATTAATGTATTCCTAAATACAAATAATTTCTCACTATTACTTAACACTCCGCCATGATCACACGATCTTGTAACGGTTAATTAATCTTTCTGCATTAAAGATTTTACTCACAACCGTTCTATAAAATTCAAATTCATCTCTACCTAAATTTTCTTGATTATTTGGAGTGCCTCCACTGATTCTCTCTCTTTTGCGAAAGTGATGAAATTTAACTTGTTATTTATTTTTGATGACTTTATCAACACTCGAGACTACGGTAATGACTGGTTCGACTGTGGCTTTAAAAATTTAGTTGTAGATGTTTATCTATAGATAAATTGATTGTAACTGTAAAGTTGTCACTGTAGACTTTTTCTACAGAAACTTTTGCTGTAGTTAAATTTGTTGTATCTGTAAGTTATAGGTTGTAGATATTTTAAAATAAAATATATGAAATATGTGTTGTATATATAAAATTATTATTTTATATGAATTAAAATAATTTTTATTAATATTTTTTATAAATTATCAAAATTTATTGTAATTTAAAATGTGATATGTAAATAATATTTCTATTATTTAAATATCTTAATAATTAAAAAAAACTCAAATTCAAAATTAAAATATTTATAAAAAGGTTTTACTATGATTATATAATTTATTTGATATTATAGATATTTTTTTTCATTTTACAGATTCTACAGCTTATAAAAAGATGATGTAACATTTTTGCCTAAAATACATAAGAAAAAGTTTTGCTTTATTTTTTTTGCTGTAGCTTTAAAAATAAAGCTAATGTATGATAGGTAAAACTAAATAAAAACTTAATGTAGACTTTAATTTTTAAAAGTAAAGCTACAGCATGATTGGTAAAATTTAGTGATTTAAAAATAAATAAAACTAAAAGAAAGTCCAACTAATTACCCCCTACATCTCGCAACATTTGCACAACAAATAGTTTTTAAGAAGAAGATGAAAAACACATATTTTTCATAGTAAAGCTTTCCTGCAAAGTTGATAATTTCTAATTGGTTTTTTTTTTTTTGAAAAAAGGGCTAATTTCTAATTGGTTAGTGAGGCTAATAACTCCCCGACTCTTTATGAGTCAAATCATAGTTTTGTTTCATGTGTTCCCTTCTTTTTTTATGAATCTTTTTCTCCTCTAACCTATGTATAATCATTTTATTTTCTTTTGTTTTCAAGGTATTGGCAAAATCTATATACTTCAATGCAGTAAAAGGTAAAGCTAATAATTTAGGTCAATTCTGTTCTTGAAAGATTAAATTAGTTCCAGTTCGCTGGCATATGATTCTTCGTTGTGGTCGTAGTAATTCAAGGAAGAGAAGTATGAAGATCAACATAAGAAGCACCTCAAAAAAATATTATGATATCAAAAAGATAGAAAATGGAGATTGAGAAAATCGAATGGTGGAAGAAAAGAGAACTCATGTCTACCTCTGACCAAGATCTAGCTTCAGGTTAGTTTTCTTATTTTTTAATTTTTATATGGTGGTATTGTTTTTTGATCAACATACATTTTTGTAGATTTTTTCAGAAACAAAAATACTTTAGAATAAATATAGCATCGAAAATGAAAACCAAGATAAAAAACAGAAATATATTCTGTTTCGCAGTATGGGGTTTATATACAATTATGAAAGTAAGTATGGCATTTTTTCAAGGTTATAACATGTTTTTCCATGTAACGTATAGATTATATACTGATGGTGGGACGGGTGGTGAATTAAATCAGAAAACAACAAAAATACGTCAATTATCTACGAGATTAAAGTTCGTATTGTTATTGCATTTGTGCTACAGCTATACTTCCCTCAGTTTTCATATTTAATGATTTTGGATTAGCATCAATATTTTGCATGCATTTGGATCTATATTGGGCTGTTATAAGTTATAAATATCTCAAAAAAAGATTTTAAATCTACCAATAACTCTAAAAATAACATTTCTATTCACTGTATTTTTGTAATATATGTTATATAATAATAAAATAAAGAATAATGTCCGTTCATACGCACGGGAGCTAATACTAGTATTCTAATAAGTTGGCCGAATCATTTTTCTATTGGGTCTGTTTTCGAAAAATTTTAACGGTTAGGATATCTTTGTTGTGTTATGGCCTATGGGTGATCAGTGGTGAATCTTCAACCAAAATGGGAAGGGCATCTTCCCCTATAGATTTTACCAAAAAAATGAATTTTATTTAGTGGTGCTTATTGGATTGATGATTTGTGGGGATTCGGAGATATGCCAAATTCAAGGGGTTTTATAAAAAACTGGGATTTGAGAAAAAATTTTAGGAGGTAGTTAGAATGGAATTTGGAGATTTTAGAAAAAAATAAAATGAATAAAATGAATAATTTGAATTTCATTTAAAAAAAACAGACAAATTATTATACTTGCTCAGAAGATATGAAAACTACATCTGAAAACGTCAAGATTATATACTCAGGATTATGGTGCCATGTTAAGAACAGAAACATCTAAGGATTGGGAATTTGTGGCTTGGCCATTAGGTACATGCAGCAAACCACTCTATCTTTCTCAATTACATATGCAAAGATGGGGTCTCAGTACATTAGTTAGAAACTGTATATCTGATTAACCCTCACAGATCACTTTTATTTTCCTGCAAGCAAAACAAAGAGATAAAGCCTAATGACAATAGACAACTTCGTACCAAATGCATAGCAATATTGTAATCATCTAAAGGGGACTAATTTCTACTCAATTTTGATTAAGCGAGCAAAACAAAACTCATCTAAACTGTGACTGAAGATGCAAATGGAGCTTGTAGATGTCAATAGTCTTTCGTGACTAACTAGGTGACGAAGTCACTGATGCTGGATGCATTAGTCGTTACTACATAAGGCATGCAGAGTGGTGGGTTACCATGTGGATGCAAGATATGCTGAGATGGAGAAGGATAAACTAAGGGTTTATGTCTTGACGTAGTCGTTGAATTAGTTGCTGAGGCAGTGTGTGTCAGAGAGTGAACCAGGAGGCATGCGGAGTGGTAGAGACCATGTGGACGCAAGATGCTGAGCTGACGTGGGATAAACTTGAGGAGCAAGTTTATACCGTGGAGAAAAGGCAAGAGATAAACTTGGGGAGCAAGTTTATGCCTTGAGGAATAAGTACATTTCAAGAAAAGAAAAATGTACTTATTGATATGGAAGTTGTCCATATTCATGTTGCCTTGTAGACTAGGATTTCAGGAACGTGGAGATCACTATAAAAGAGTTATGGAGTCGTCTGTATTCCATAAGACACTGGCTATTATTATAGAGGAAGGGTGAAAATCCCTTAGGGGTGTTCTTGGGTCGTGCTGAAGCAGTTGCTGAAGTACTGACGGGAAATAGACAAGATTGGGTAGATTAAGAATCCTTCAGTAGCAGCTATTAGGGTGTTAACAGGCTGTGTAAAGCTGATAAGCAAGTCTTGTAATAGATTGTTTAGGCGATTTCTAATAAAGCATAGTTGGTTGCTTGTATCTATTATGTCTCTTGATTTATCTTCTGCATTACTATATTGTGGTGTCATCTTTGCACTAACAAGTGGTATCAGAGCGGGTCACCTAAGTTACTGGTGTGATCCTGAAGGTGAAGATGTACACGATTGTTCTATGCAGAAGACAATCATGTTGAAGGATGGCCGGTATGGTCATTGGAAGGTGCGCATGAAACTGTTGGTTCGAGGAATCAATGATGCTGCGTGGATAGCTGTGAAGACTGGGTGAGAGGAGCCTACCATATTTACAGCAGAGGGGAAGAAGCCCAAGCCTAAAGAGCCAAGACAAAGAGTGGTTCGAGAGGTAGTTCAAGAAGTAGCTCGGCGGATGCGTCAGGGCCTGATGCAGTACGCATGAAGAAGCAGACGGGTGTGTCTGTGATGTTTGTATTGACATCTAAGCATCTGTGTTTTTGCTTAGTATGCAATCAAGCAGGGGGAGAAGTTGTGACGTTCTGGTCCAAGGAGTGCATATCTCGTGGGGGAGAAGAGCATGGTGATGGACGTCCTGATGCAGATGGTGCTTATCTCATGGGGGAGAAAAGTATATCTATTGTAGAAGATGAAGATAGTGTAACTCTCATGGGGGAGAATGGCATATCAAGGGTGGAAGTTTCCAGGTGAGGAAACGTGGTTGTTGAACCAGAATGATATTGTGCTTGATTGGCATACAAAGCTAAAAGGGGGAGATTGAAGATGCAAATGGAGCTTGTAGATGTCAGTAGTCTTCCGTGACTAACTAGGTGACGAAGTCACTGATGCTGGATGCATTAGTCGTTACTACATAAGGCATGCAGAGTGGTGGGTTACCATGTGGATGCAAGATATGCTGAGATGGAGAAGGATAAACTAAGGGTTTATGTCTTGACGTAGTCGTTGAATTAGTTGCTGAGGCAGTGTGTGTCAGAGAGTGAACCAGGAGGCATGCGGAGTGGTAGAGACCATGTGGACGCAAGATGCTGAGCTGACGTAGGATAAACTTGAGAAGCAAGTTTATACCGTGGAGAAAAGGCAAGAGATAAACTTGGGGAGCAAGTTTATGCCTTGAGGAATAAGTACATTTCAAGAAAAGGAAAATGTACTTATTGATATGGAAGTTGTCCATATTCATGTTGCCTTGGAGACTAGGGTTTCAGGAACGTGGAGATCACTATAAAAGAGTTATGGAGTCGTCTGTATTCCATAAGACACTGGCTATTATTATAGAGGAAGGGTGAAAATCCCTTAGAGGTGTTCTTGGGTCGAGCTGAAGCAGTTACTGAAGTACTGACGGGAAAGAGACAAGTTTGGGTAGATTAAGAATCCCTCAGTAGCAGATGTTAGGGTGTTAACAGGCTGTGTAAAGCTGATAAGCAAGTCTTGTAATAAACTGTTTAGGCGATTTCTAATAAAGCATAGTTGATTGCTTGTATCTATTTTGTCTCTTGATTTATCTTCTGCATTACTATATTGTGGTGTCATCTTTGCACTAACAGTGACAACAAAGATCTTCAAGTAAATCGAAGTACTAAAACACAAAGAACACTATGTATGTCCCACAATTGATGCCATAAGACAGAAGAAGTTTTAGTAATTCCACTTCCCAATGTAATTGTTTAGTCACTGCACACACAAGTCCATATATATATAACCATAAGACTGAAGGGTATAAAACTCAACAACAGTTCAGTTGAAATCTTATAATAGTGATGATCAAATTGGTCCACGCACTTGGCAAAAACTATGCAGTGTTTGCTGTATTCGAAGATGGACTGGCTCGCTGACAAAATGAGAGGCTGCGGCCATACTGTCTCGGCTACTCACGGCGACATGGACCAGAACACAAGAGACATCATCATGACTCTTGATTCATGAGACAGTTACGTCCGGTTCTTTGCATGTTCCTTCACCACAGATCCTTGGCTTGTGGTATCAGTGGCCAGCAAGTTTCACTCGGTATCAATGTCCGTATATAGGAAGAAGTGGAAGGTTCGGGTCTTCGAGAGAAAAGGTGTGTCAATCAATTTTGTGACTTGTGATGATGAGATGGTTATGTTATTCAGAAGTTATATAACATTGTTGTTAAGTAGTTACCTTTCGATGTTGCCGGTCTACTGTGACTGAGAACTTCGCCGTCCGTACTATCACCAGAGAAGAAAGGTTTCTTGTTTTGAAAGGGACTCTTTGATCTGATTTTTGACCCCTTCATTTCTTTCTCAGTTTACGAACATACGAGAGCGACAGACCATTTCTATGGTTTGATCATTTTATTTCTTGGTTTGTAGGTTTAAAGAGAGGAGATATAATAATCGTGTTTGTAGGTTTCTGGTATTCATTGCTATTGTAATTCAAATGTAAATAACTTTTTCTAATAATTCACAATAGTTCTTAATATATATCATTGATGAAATCCATATTTTCCAATAAAGGTGGATTTGATAGGATTTGTACAAATGTTATATCCAATAACCTAGTATTTATAAGAGTTTTTATAAATATCATATCCAATAAGAGAGGATTTGGTAAAACTCTAATATTTGATGAAACCCTCAGTTCAATAATATTTGTTATGGATTTTGGAGTAATTAATTAAATATGTCCTCCTTACAATCTCAAACATGGAGTTCAATGCTCCTCGTTTTTTTTCCTTTGAAAATTTACCTCATAAGATAAAACTTTCTAGATCCACCATTGTGGGTGATTGTCAATATTGTATTCTTATGTGGATCCATTATGGATTTTTTTTTTTACCGTTTATCTATACTATTAAAAGAGAAGTCATGACTTTTTTTATGTATGATATTTTAAATAGATCATTTTTAGAAAATTGCTTACATTATTTTTTTTTTGTATTTTCATAACAATATCCTAACAAGATATTTAATTCTTTTTTATTCTATCAAAATATTATTAGATATGGATAATTTCGAAAATATATTTATGAGACAATGTGTGGAATATCCATAATTAAGGTCCAAATTTGTTGAATGCTCATAATTATAGATAACACAAAAAGGAGTAACTTCTTGATACTGTGTGGACGAAAATGCCCTTATGCTTTATCGAAAACAAATAACTCTAGATCTATCAGCTAAATATTTACATAGCAGGTAACAATCTACATACCAACTAACATATCCGCTAATAATTTCAGTATCATCTAACAATCTATGTATCAAACAAATGTATCGACTAAGGGGGCGACTGGTTTTCCCGCTACCACCCGCAAATGCAGCTTTTGCGGTTGGTAGCGGTTGTCAGCGGTTTGCAACAATCACTCAAATCGCTCTAAACCGCTTCAAACCGCTCCGAATCTCATAAATTCAAAAGCTGGCTCCAGCTAGCGTTTGCGGTTGCGGGAGGGTAAATTTATTTTCTTTTTTTTAAACAATATATATACAAAAGTAAAAATATTTAATAAAAAAATTAAAATTGAAATTATGAAAATATTAAAATATATCTATTATATTTTTATTAATATTATAAAATTTTATAATAAAAAACAATTTCAATAAATTTTCAAAAATTAAAATTATGACTTTCTAAATATAAATTTTATATTTATTATAATTTTATGATTTTTGATATTTTTATAATTATATTAAATATAAATATTGTTAATTTATTATTTAACTGTTACTGCATTTGGTAGTTAACCAGTCATAAGTCACCCGCAAAGGCACCAATATTTAACCGCAGTACCAGTCGTACAAATCTCTTAAAACCGCTAGAAACCGCAACCGCCCGCATCCACAAACTCCCGCAACCGCAACCGCAACCGCTGCCTTTGAACCAGTCAGGCCCTAACAAATCATATATCAGTTAATGAAACTATTAAAAATTAATTAGTTATCTATTAAATAGCTCTAAATCTATTTGTAACAGCTAACACTCCATGTATCGATTAAGAATCCATTAAAATCTAAATAATAGTAGGTAAGTAATAAAATACCTACTAACGTATATATTATCTAAAAGTTGATTGTGATTCGAAATTGGAAACATTGGAATTGAGGTGAGATAATAAAATTAACATTATGGGTGTCAAAAGAATCAGAATAAAAAAATAAAGATTTGTGTTGAATTAGAAGATGATTTGAAGAATTTGTACGAGAGATAAAGATATTAGAACACATAAAAGGGAGAAGAGAGAGAGATAGAGATAAGGGTATTATAGTCACTAAAAATATTTTTAAAAAATAAGATTATATGGCAAATTACATGGGTTTTTGGATGCATCTACGCCAATTACTCTATATTTATTCCATCAATATATAATTATAGTTGCAAATAACTATTTATAATATCTATACTATACTAAAAGGGAGATATAAGCTCCTCTTAGAGTGTCCACATAGGCACAAAAAATCGTCCAATCAGAGAATTCGAAGTTGCCATGTCATCTCATTTATTTTTTCGTAAAAAATGAAAAAACAATGCAAAAAAAAGTATCGAACCCGGGTTAGTATGACATAAATATAGGACAGATACCACTAAGCCATTGAAACTTTCTTGGACACATATACAAGAATCACTAAATATGTAATCACAAACTCTTATGTACATTTACAATAATATGGATTCAACCTTCAAGACTCCGATACTTTGTTTTGTAAAAGAAAATAAGTAAGTGACTAAGCTAATATATTCTTTGAAAGTGTGAGAACATTGACAAATATAAAAAAACATAGATTTTTGTTTTCGTGACAAAGTTAAGAATTTTGTAAAAGTAAGTTTAACATATAAATTTTCGTGGCAAATATAAAAACGCATAGATTTTTGTACAATTTTGACAAAACAACTCAAAACATAATTCTCTAATGTCTTAATAAAATAATATTTAAGAGTGCAATAATTAAACATATCAATTCAATAAATTTTGTAATTTATTGACAAAACAATAACATAACAAATTTTGAAACATTTGTTTAACCTATCGATTTCTTTTCATGAGAATCCAACTAAACAAGACAAAAAAAAACAATTAGATTTACTTAATTACCATTTTATTCAATAATTTCAAATTGTAATAATGTATCTTTTTGAAGTTACAAAAAAATAATTTTCTTTCTTTATTACACTAGTATTATATATAGATTCCATATACACAAATAAATATAATATAACAACATAAGCTTGCTTTCCCCGATTCATATGAAAACTTTTTAAGTTATCCACCAAAGCAAATTAATTAAATCAATCAAATTGTTAGAATACAACAAATTAATATATAATTTTATTTTAAATTAAATTATATAAAAAGTGCATTTTCATTAAAAACAAAATAATAAATAAGTAAAACTGATTTGATGGTAATTTTTATGACATATATATATATATATATATATATATATATATATATATTTATGAGAAATAAATATAAGCTTAATATGGAAAAAAATCTTATATACAAAAAACTCTAAAATTAACAAAAAAAAACTAATAAAAATTAAACTATGATATCAATTGAAATTTTCTTAGACAATATTTATAAAATATTTAAGCGATAATTAGACAAATTTGATTTTTTTTTGCCAGCCAAAAGTTTCTTATTAATTAGCACCAGTTATTTCAAGATGTTTAAGAAATGATGGACTTAAATGATATATGAACTATGAATAGTAATACTTTGTAAAACTGACTTAGATAACACATCTGCACATCATTTCTAGTCCTTTATAATGCCTAAATTTAATTTCTTCAGAGCAGTTATTCCATAAAGAGATCGTATGAGATATTGTTTTGATATTCAGATTTGTTTCTTGAATGTTAAGAAGATTGATAACTGTAAAAATATCTTCTTCGAATATTATATGTCTATAACCGAATCCCCAACATGAGACAACTTTGTTTAAAAATTAAATAATTTCATTTTTTATATTATATAATAAATATATATTATTTACTGATAATAAAAATATAGTTATTCATCTATCACAAATATCTATGCAAATATGTGAATCAAGTACAACAATCAAACAACATAATGATTTCCACAAAGAAAATTTAAAAAATATATTTATGTTAGGTAGTCTTATTTTATATTCTTTAAATAATGTAAAACAATATTATACATTATTTTTTTTAAATTGAGAATTACATATATATCAGTTAGACAAATTAAGCGATAATTAGACAAATTTAATTTTTTTTGCCAGCCAAAAGTTTATTATTAATTAGCATCAGTTATTTCAACATGTTTAAGAAAGGATAGACAAAAAAATAGGATGGACATAAATGATATATGCACTATGAATAGTATTTTGTAAAGCTGACTTAGATAACACATATGCACTTCCATTTCCAGTCTTTTTTTTTGCCTAAATTTAATTTCTTCAGAGCAGTTATTCTACAAAGAGATCGTATGAGATATTGTTTTGATATTCAGATTTGTTTCTTGACTGTTAAGAAGATTGATAATGTCTCATTCGAATATGATATGTCTATAACCGAGTCTCCAACATGAGACAAGTTTGTTATAAAAGTAAATAATTTTATTTTTCTTATATTATATAATAAATATATATTATTTACTGATAATAAAAATATAGTTATTCATCTATCAGAAATAACTATGTAAATATGTGAATCAGTTACAACAATCAAACAACATAATTAGGGGTGTTCAATCCGGATATCGGTTCGGTTTCGGTTCGGTTTTTTTCGGTTTTCGGTATTTCGGTTAGTAAAATATAACTACCATTCTAAATCCATATTTACTTCGGTTCGGTTCGGTTTATATACCGTCGGTTTTCGGTTTATTCGGTTTTATACCAAAAAACATAATTATTTTATTTGAGATCATATTATATAAATTTTAGAGTCATATTGTCAACATAGTCATTTATTAAAAATATATTACATGTTCAAATAAATGAACAAAAAATTAAAAATGCTTCTACCATCAAATAAAATAATCAAATCTATAACTAAAATCAAAGCTTGAAATTTTGAAAATAAAAATATGAAACAAAACAGAAACATGAAAAGTTTTTTCACTCTTCCACATTTAGTGTTCATTAAAGTCATGTTTTTTCAATTGAAAATTTTTCATTAATTATTGTCCATCAAATTTATAATCTTCATATTAATTTAGTGAAGACTAAAATAAATCAAAAAGATAAAAAAAGACTTATAAAATTAGATGTCTGAATTGCGATGTATTGTTATTTAGTTATAGTTCAAGTGTTTTACAAATTAAGGTTTTTTATTATTATAAAATTATGGTAATAGTTATTAACACAAATTTAACTTATGTAACAAATAGATTTTTATGTATTGTTATAAAATAAATACATATTTACATGTTTCTACTTTTAATCGGTTTTGTTCGGTTTATTCGGTTTAATCGGTTATATACCAAACCATATCCAAATCCTACGGTTTTTATAAAATTATATCCATTCGGTTTATATGGTATATACCAAAACCAAACCATATTGTCTATTTCGGTTCGGTTCGGTTCGGTACGGTTCGGTTTTACCATATTGAACAGCCCTAAACATAATGCACAAAGAAAATTTAAAAAATATATTTATGTTATGTAGTCTTATTTTATATTCTTTAAATAATGTAATACAAAATTATACATTATTTTTAGAATTGAGAAATACATATAATATCTTATCCGCGCGTAGCGCGGTTAAAAAATCTAGTATTTGTAATTACAGAGAAGAAACCAATTTGAAATGGTGCCTTCCCTAGTAGTCTTCTGCACGGCATTGATTATTCGTCGACTTAAAAAGTTAAAACACGGTGATGACTTTTCCATTCACGGGGAAAATATGACTATTCGTCATTCTCTCCACACCATAAATTGACTTAGTTTCTCATAAACTCAAATTAAATATAACAAAGTTTTTAGAGAAAAGTAGAAAGCCATGTTAGTGAAGCTCCTCACCATTGTCTTCTTCTTCAGTCTACTCTTGAAATCATCTTCCCAATTTCTCAACTTCACTTATAATGGCTTCCATCGTCCACTGACTGCTGACATAACCCTCCAAGGGATCACCACCGTTACACCAAGCGGTCTATTAAAGCTAACCGATACAACAATACAGAAAACCGGTCGAGCCTTTTATACCCAACCAATCAGATTCAAAGATTCACCGAATGAAACCGTCTCATCCTTCTCCACAACATTTGTCTTCGCCATCCGCTCTCAAATCCCGATACTTAGTGGCCACGGCATCGCTTTTGTTGTGACTCCTAACTTCGGCCTCCCGTTTGCCACTGCCAGCCAATACCTCGGACTCTTTAACATCAGAAACAATGGCAATGATACGAATAATGTATTCGCTGTTGAACTAGACACGATTAGGAATACTGAGTTCAATGACACGGACGATAACCACCTCGGAATCGATATCAATAGCTTAACGTCAATTAAAAGTGCATTGGCTGGGTACTGGAACGAGTCAGGTCAGTTTACGAACCTTAGTTTGATAAGTCGTAAGCCGATGCAGGTTTGGGTTGATTACGATGGTCATACCCATCAAATCGATGTAACTATAGCTCCTTTGAACCATGAAAAACCAACAAAACCGCTTGTCTCTACTGTCAGGGATCTATCCCGGGTTCTTTTGCAAGATATGTTAGTAGGTTTCTCATCTTCAACCGGTTCGGTTTTGTCTGAACATTTTGTCCTTGGGTGGAGTTTCGGGGTGAATGGGAAAGCTCCTTCGTTGGACTTACGGAGACTTCCGAAATTTCCAGAGTCCGAGCCCAGAAGATTTGGAATCTGGCTGTTTATTGGAGCGTCGATTCTCCTCTTGTTTATCGCTATGCTCATCTTCCTCGTGCGCTTCATCTTGAGGAGGAGGAGAAAGTTCGCGGAGGAGCTAGAAGACTGGGAAACAGAGTTCAGGAAGAACCGACTGAAGTTCAAAGACTTGTACTATGCCACCAATGGATTCAAGGAGAAGGACCTTATTGGATCTGGCGGGTTTGGGCGCGTTTACAAAGGTGTCATGCCAAAAACAAAGAAAGAGATCGCTGTGAAAAGAGTCTCGAACGAATCACGACAAGGGTTGAAAGAGTTTGTCGCTGAGATCGTAAGTATTGGTCGGATGAGTCACCGAAACCTAGTCCCTCTCTTGGGTTATTGCCGTCGGAGAGAGGAGCTTCTTCTAGTGTACGATCACATGCCTAATGGAAGTTTAGACAAGTATTTGCACAATAGTCCGGAGGTAGCTCTCGACTGGAACCAGAGGATTAAAATCATTAAAGGTGTGGCCTCTGCCTTATTCTTTCTTCACGAGGATTGGGAGCAAGTGGTGATTCACCGTGATGTAAAATCCAGCAACGTCTTGTTAGACTCGGAGCACAATGGGAGACTTGGAGATTTCGGTTTAGCTCGGTTGTGTGGTCACGGTACGGAACCTGACACCACGAACGTCGCAGGAACATGGGGCTATCTAGCCCCCGATCACCTCAGGACTGGACGGGCCACAACCGCTACTGATGTTTTTGCGTTTGGGGTGCTCTTACTAGAAGTGGCGTGCGGGAGACGTCCTATCGAGGTTCAGGACAGCGTGAGTGGTGAGAGGGTGTTTCTTGTTGATTGGGTTTTTCAGTTTTGGATAGACGGAAACATCTTGGGTGCCAAGGATCCGAATCTGTGGTATGATTATGAAGTAGGAGAGATCGAAATGGTACTGAAGCTAGGTTTGTTGTGCTCACAGTCTGATCCAGAGAATAGACCAACTATGAGACAGGTGCTACATTATCTAAGGGGAGATGTAATGTTACCAAATCTGTCACCGTCGGACTTGCGTGGAAGCGACAGATTGTTGGGAATTCCAGAAGTGGGATTTAGTGAATCAAGCTTGTCCACCGGTGGATCTTCGGTTACTAACTCTCTACTGTCTGGTGGGAGGTGAGTTGTAAATATCTGTGTGTTTTTCACATTTTCACTTCGTATGTAAAAATAATTGATCATAAATATATATCTTATGATCAATGGTGTATGTTAAACGGTTGAAATGAATAATTTTACATAATTTGTATGTCCATTTTGCGGTATATTTTCCCTTCTGATTAATGCTACATTACTATTGTAACATCCCGACCGCAGCTGTGTGGTTCGTACACCGCTGTTTCAACTCATGTTCCCATCCTCGTAAATTTGGAAGGTCCAAAAGACTTGTTTTGTAACTTTTTAATCACCGTATAATTTTTATGTGTTTAACCTCACTCACATAATATCGGAAATCATTTTTCTATAAATCATATTCTTAAATTATTCTAAATCAAACACACCTTTTTTTTTTGAACAACAAATCAAACACACTTAACATTGGATTTTTCTCTCTAAAGAAGTGTGATAATATTCTTTTAAGCATATCCACGTATACCATCATTAACTAGAAATCCGATTCTACAACTCTGTTCTGAACTTTTGACTCCTAGGCTCCTTTCAAAATTGTACTGATCAATTATCCATTTGAGATAGCTTATCCGTTTGCGGATCAGCAGTGTCTGTTTTGGTATTGTAACCTCTTTTCTTTTCTAAAGTATTGAAATTATCGAAACAGAGGCAAAGCTATCTGCATCCGACCAAATAATAGAGAAGTTAGCATTTCCGCTGCTGCCTTTATTATTCCTCACACTTTAAATTGTCACCAAGTTTAGCTGAGTTCCAATACTTTGTGACACAACAGCCTGGTCCCTTAAAGCCCATCAGGTAACCCATTTAAGACAAGATGGAGAGAGCTAGTCTCTTTCCACATAACCTGCGTATTTGCGTATTTGCCATGATGATAATTTCTTCATCTCCAACCTCGAATGGTTTCTCCAAGCGAATATTTTCGCAACACTTTTTCGGAATACCCATGATAGACAGTGCTACTACCCATCTGCAGTCGCTGCGTAAACCACTCCTTTTCATTCAAATATACACCTTTTTCAGCTTTCATAATCATGTAAGCAAGTCCATTCCTTGTATGTCTACAACCATCCAGATTTCACTTCTCATATTCGAGCATGTCTTACTCTAGTTCATTGGATTTCACAGTCTTGCTCTAATTAATTTTAGTATTTTTGTTAACAAAAATATATTCATCTTTTCATTTTATTTTGTATTTCTTTAACTCTAAATTGTGACCGCTTCTTCCAGAGTTGAATTACAATCCGAATATCACGGTTTTTATTCGCCGATTTCATAAATAAACCCACAGCTAGGCTAAATTGGCTTCACAACATAATGACGCCAATCACGTTGAATTGATCTTTCGTTAAAAGGTCACGTACTTTAAAAGTCTTGTCTCTTTTTTTTTGGTCAAAAAACTCTTGTCTTAATATTCCACAAAATCAAGTTAAACGAGGTCTTTCCCTTGACTGCAAACAAAAAAAAAGACTTTTCTACACTCTCCACACCATAAATTAAGCTATAACTTTCTTAAGAACAAATACAAAGCCATGTTCGTGAAGCTCCTCACCATTGTCTTCTTCAGCCTACTCTCTCAGTTCCCAGAATCCTCTTCCCAAGCTCTTGACTTCACGTACAATGGCTTCCTTCCTCCTCTCACCGACATATCCCTCGAAGGGATCGCCACCATCACACCCATGACCCAACGGTCTCTTGAAGCTAACCAACTACACCATGCAGAAAACAGGTCACGCCTTCTACACCAAACCAATCCGTTTAAAAGATTTCCCAAACGGCACCGTTTCTTCCTTCTCCACAACTTTTGTCTTCGCTATTCACTCTGAGATCCCGAGCCTTAGCGGCTACGGCATGGCATTCGTCGTGGCTCCTAACCCAAGGCTCCGTTACGCGACCGCAAGTCAATACATGGGTCTCTTCAACATCACAAGCGACGGTAATGTCACTAACCATGTGTTCGCTATAGAGTTCGACACGATCCAGAGTCCAAAGTTCAGTGATACCGACGATAACCATGTGGGAATAGATATCAATAGCTTAATCTCGGTGGAGAGTTCGCCAGCTGGGTACTGGGACGAAAAAGGTCAGTTCAAGAATCTTACTTTGATTAGTCGCAAAAGGATGCAGGTTTGGGTTGATTATGTGGTCACACCCATCAGATCGATGTAACAATGGCTCCGTTCAGAAATGACAAACCGAAAAAACCGCTTGTTTCTGTCGTCAGAGATCTTTCTTCGGTTCTTTTGCAAGATATGTTCGTAGGTTTCTCTTCTGCCACCGGTTCTATTCTGTCCGAACATTACGTTCTCGGGTGGAGTTTCCGGGTGAAGGGGAATGCTCCACCGTTGGAGTTATCAAAACTTCCCAAACTTCCGAGGTGGGAGCGAAAAAGAATCTACAACATCTACAAGACTTGGATGCCGTCGGTTTTCATATTTTTGATTCCCTTCTTGTTTATTTCTACGCTCATCGTACTCGTGCGCTTCGTCGTGAAGAGGAGGAGAAAGTTTAAGGAGGAGCTCGAAGATTGGGAGACAATGCTTGGGAATAACCGAATGAAGTTCAAGGACTTGTACTGCACCACCAAAGGGTTCGGTGAGAAGGACCTTCTCGGATACAGTGGGTTTGGAACTGTTTACAGAGGTGTCATGCCAAGGACAAAGAAAGAAATCGCTGTGAAAAGAGTCTCGAGCAAATCCCATCAAGGGT
Source organism: Brassica napus (assembly GCF_020379485.1). Lineage (NCBI taxonomy): Eukaryota > Viridiplantae > Streptophyta > Magnoliopsida > Brassicales > Brassicaceae > Brassica > Brassica napus. The sequence goes on from NC_063437.1 coordinate 11,392,623, forward strand.
TGAAAGAGTTTGTGTCTGAGGTCGTGAGTATCGGTCGGATGAGTCATCGGAACTTAGTCCCTCTCCTAGGTATTGCCGCAGGAGAGACGAGCTTCTTCTAGTACTTAATAATAATAACATTTAATTATTCTAGAGTTAATACCGGCATATGATCTCAATTAGTAATAATAATTAATATTTATTATGCAAATAAAATAATGTTAGAATTTCACCATGCAAATAATAATCCCATAATAAAATGGAACAAATATTAAAATCCTAACACTATTGTATTTGCATGATAAGTGTTATTATTATTAATCATGTTATGCATTATATATGTATCAATATTTGTTTAGTTATTGTGTTAACAGACATGTATTGATAAATATATAATATTTTAAAATACATTTCTATGGATTCAACCATATACTGGTTTTGTAATAAATTGCTTTTAATATATATATACTATAGTGATGAATTTTTCATGCGCTTTCCTCGGAGGAGATTGAATTTTATCTTCAGGTGCAGATGGAGGCATAGGAGATGCAGATAAATGCAAAAGATACTTAGGAGGAGCCTCAAGAGCACTTAAGCTTCCCTCCATCATTTCAACAACTCTGTTCATCGATGGGCGATCTGATGGGCATGCTTGAATACACGACAATCCAACAAGAATCATCTTCCTTGCAAACTCTTCATCTTCGTCTCTTGTTATCTGATCTTCTAGATACCTTTTACAATCTCCCTTTTCAAGACCCTGATAGATCCAATCTGGGAAATACATTGAACTACTGTTGCTGTCTGATACAGTGTTCCTATTTCTTGCTCCCATCATTTCAAGTACCAACATTCCATAACTATACACATCTGACTTGTGAGAGACTCTCCCGTAGATTCTTGAAAACACTTCGGGTGCGATGTAACCGATGGTCCCTCTTGTCTCTGACATCCACAAGACACTTTCTTTACTCCCACAGAGCCTGGCGAGTCCAAAATCAGAAATCTTGGGACAGAAATCTTTACCCAGCAGTATGTTCTGTGGTTTTATGTCGAAATGAACAATCCTTGTCTTGCAAGCATAGTGCAAGTACTGAAGGCCTCTTGCAACTCCGAGTGCAATATCATACATCTTTCCAAGGTCAATGCGCAGGGAGGGCTGGCTCGTTATGAACTTATCGAGTGAACCATTCTCTACAAATTCATATATAATTGCTCTTTTGGACCCTTCGTAGCAGAAGCCTAGCAGAGAAACAATGTGGATATAGGATGTTCTGCTCATACTCGCCACTTCGTTAATGAAATCTTCAACATTTTTCTTGGATTCTTTTAAGACCTTTACTGCAACCTTGAGCCCTTCACAAAGGTTTCCTTCATATACAATTCCATATCCCCCTCTCCCGATTTCTTGAGCGAACAAGTTTGTTATTTCCTTCACCTCAGCGTAGCTATATCGTTTCAGCGGTATAAGTTCCTCAAAATTCTCTATTCTTGGATGTTCTAATGCTTCTATCTTGTTCAGAAAGTATATGAGCATTGATAGAATCAATAATGTCAAACATATAATGAGGATTAACACTGCACATGAAACTGACTAGTGTTATATATAGGTAAATTTTGTATTGGAAAGATATAAGCAAAATATATATTGCTAGAAAACTAACCTCTAGAACCCGTCAAGAGATAATTAAAGCTAGTTGGATCAGCTCCAGCCGAAGACTTTGGGAGTTCACCAGAACTTGTTTTTATGCATTTGAATCCAAGTAAAGAACCGGAGAACTCTTTTATCCTGTTAGGATAAAAAGAAAAGTCTTCTTTGCAGCAAAACTGATTTGCAAACTTGTCGAAACTGCAAAACCCACCGGTTTTTAAACATTGTTTACATGGTCTCTCATTGATATCCAGCTTCACTTCGAATCCTCCTCTCAATACATTTTCCAAATTCCAGGCTTCTTTTTCAGGTATGAAACCTGCAGGAACAATAACATTGGAGATTGTTCGACAAGACTGGTAGTAATGTTCATTGTGATACACTGAACCAGTCCCCCCATTTGAACAAGTGAAATTCTCAAGGTAATGAAAGCGAGGGTCGCAGTTAGAGAAAACGATGAGGTTCTTGTAATTTGGAAACAGCTGAAAGATTTTAGGAGGAAACATTGTTTTGGTAAATGATAGAGTAGAGCAGAAGGAAACTGAATAATCTTGTCTTACAAGTTTAATAGTTTTGAATGTGTTATCTATGTGAAGGATATTGAAAAAGATGTTGGAGATATTTATAGAGGTTTTGTTAGAAACTCTGTCGCAGCTAAGCTTCAATAATGGATGGCCACAAGGCTCACCACGATTCTCTCCCCAGAAGGGGAATGTTGCGGTGAGGTTTCCACACTCAAAAACAGAGTCGCATGACAAGAAAGCTTGGTTGCCTAGAGCACAAGGAACATAATGAAACAGGAACATGAACAACGTTACAAAACAAACCCCTAGTGATGGAGTATCCATCATTTTATTTAAAGTATAATTCTTTCTGTTTCTTGGAGAAACTGTTGTGATGAGGAAGATTAACAGTACAAGAAAATTTTTCAGAAGGAAACAAAGGTCCTCTGTTTATTAACCAAAAAAAAATGAAAGAAAGGTCTCTGTTTCACACTTTGGTGAGAACACTGGACTTCAGACTAGTAGTCTCCGTTAACCCTACAGATACGAATCCTGGATAAGGACTTTTTGTAAGCTCAGAACCAATTATAGTCTGAATGGATTATCGAGTTTGTTGCTAGTTGATAACATTAAATTTCAATTAAATGCAAAGAGATAAGATTTCATTTACTTGTTGAACAGTAAGAACCGGACGAGTCTTTCCATCTCCAACAAGAAAGATATGCCTTTTGTTAATTTCAACGAAGTAAACATTTGGATTAAAATTCAATTAAGACATACAATATTGAAATCCAAATTTGCATTTTGATTTGAAGTCTTTATGTTTGTGTCTACTAAATAAACTTATTCTTTTTTAATAAAGAAATGGAATTAAGTTTAAAGAAAATGTAAAATAAAATTTACAAATACAAAATGCATGGGAGACTTGGATATGTTGAAAGGCCAAGTCAAGAGTGAAAGTGACAAATAAACTCGGAGAGTATATATTTTATACATTGTTAGCACTCACCCATAATATTTAGAAGCTTTCATTTACTAGTCCTTGTGGAGACTCGTGTTAACGTATAAGAAAGACTCAATCATTGAACCCACAACTCCATTTCTTTGGATATTCCTTGTAAAGAGTCATTAATTTGAAGCTTTCGGTTTACTAAAACTTCTGATCCATGCTTCTTCCAATACTTTTGAGCTGCGGGCCATGGTTTATAAAACCAATTTAAATAGGATCTGTATCCAATTTCATGAAAAAAACAAATGCCTGTTGAAAACTGTGGGAGAGAAAACTAGTGTAATCAAAATTTGTAATAACATAATTTTTGGGGAACCATAGTTTCTGTGATAATCACACAAACACAACAAATTGAAAAGACAGAAAAATGTGTAAAGAGTTTCTACCGATTTTAGACTGAATTTTATGAAAAGCTACCTAAGTACCCCTTTTCAAAGATCAAGCCAAACATAGTTTGTTTTATACAAGAGATTGAAATGCTTTCGCAAAATTCGTCAAATAACCAGATACAAAGAATAAAACAACAAATCATGGCAATATTGCGTTTAATACTAGATATGCTACACTAAACCACCTAAAAACTAAGTTCTCTAAGGCTAAATCAGGATGCAGAACATGTGGAGTCTAAGAATTCATGGTCAATGTATCTCTCTTTTCTCTTGTCTTGACCTCTTCTTCATTTAGTTCTCTAAGGTTGGCCAACTTTCCGATTTACTATAAATTTAGAGAAGTGGTGAGGAGGAGTGGACGGGGACGAACAGGCGACGACTTAAGGACTAGGAGGAGTGGGAAGGACTAGTGGCGACTAGGAACGAAGGATGAGTGGAGTGAACGGGATCAAACGGGCAAGGACGTCCGGACGATGGCAAATGGGCGAGCACGTGGTCAGGGCGAGCAGGTTCACTGTTGTCTCTTCTTGTCTTCCGTTGGTTGTTCCGTGTAACCCCATTCAATTTATTAATGTTATTTCGTAAAACGTAGAGTTTTTTTAATGAAAGTTGTTTCGTAAAAACTGTATCGTTTTGTTTAACAAAAGTTATTTCGTGAAAAATGTTCCGAAGTAACTTATACAAAAGATGTTCTAAATTTTGTCTATCTTAGTTTTATGAAATTTTATTTCGTATTAATTTTGTTTTAAGAAATTTATATTCCGTAGAATGTTCTACATAAAATAAGGTTCTCATTAAATCCTTTTGAAAGGATGTTTTCCGAATAATCCTTGTTCGTGGTAAATTATTTTATACACTTTCCGGAAAGAGTTATACGAAGCGTATTCTGATATATCGTTATTTAAACTGAAGCCTATTCTGATATATCGTTATTTAAACTGGTGCAGCGTATGTAGAATTATTCTCTAAACATTTCCGGATCGGTTACATGAACAACACATTTTGCTATGTTTTAAGTGATCTCAGACGTCGATATTTCTATGACTGATATTTACCCCAACAATTAGCCCTTAATTTGTTAGAGTTACGTGTGATTTTGACAAGGTTATGATAAGTGTTTAAGCATGATCAAAATTGCTATGTGAGTCACAGTTCATATGTAAACAGTCTATAAAAGGTAAAATCATAAGTTTATAATTGCAAAGAGTAGAGTTGATGCGTATCTATCATATTACCGTCTCTTTTCTGTCTCGGCTTGTTTATATTCTCATCCTAGGTCCCATCTTTCCATCTTTCCGTAGACTTGTATCTATCATCTTTCTATTTTTCTCTTTCCGTAGACTTGTATCTATCATCTTTCTATTTTTCTCTTTATGAGTCATTGGTTCAGTTGTAAGAAGTGACTTTAGCTTTAATTTTTATTTACAACCTTAAATACTACCAATTATGCTTTATCTTAGTTTTAAAGGTACAACCAAAAAACTAAAACTACAGCAAAAACATACAAAAAATGGTTGTAAAAATCTTATTTTCTAAAGCTCCATCTTTTTAACTGTAGGAAATTTTAAAGCTACATTTCTTAAAGCTAAATAAAAAAATTCTACATACTAAATTATAAAGTAAATTTTCTACGGTTACAGCCTAACCAATCACCCCCAATTATCTCCAATATCCAAGTCTATCATTTTCGGAAATCTTCATTTTCCCTTTTTTTTCTCCCTTATTCCTCTCAAAGCAAGTAAACCTTCATTGATTTGGGCTTCCATTTCAAAATGTTTTATGATTTAGGTCTTTTAAGTGTTTCCTGAAAATCTCGTCATTTCACTCCACGGTTATTTTGGTGTCGTTGGATTACGAAATGATGAAAATATTTTTTTGTCGAAAAACTATTTGTTGTTTACGTTTAACCATTTTTTATTCAACCTTTTCGCTAGTTTTACGTAATTTTTTTCTCATTGTTTATAATTTTTTTTACTGGCAACTTTGTTACGAAGAGCTTTAAAGACACGAATCAGGAGAGACACTATGAATGGAGAAGTGTGTGACGATTCTAGGGAGAGTGGGCGACGACTCTACAGGAGAGTGGGCGATGACTCGAAATGGGTGAGGAGTAAAGAGGCGACACTCTACGGGAGAGTGGACGATGACTCATTGCTCGTTGTTAAATTATTTAAAAGTGTCTGTCTAACTAAAACGTTTTTTATATAATTAATTAATTATTCAATACATTTTAAAAAAAACTTGTTTCTCATTTTGTAAATTTTTAAAAAAGTTTAGAAAATGTTTTGTTAAAATTGATTTTAGAAAAAAATTAAATAGTTTTTGGATTATTTTTTCTGTTAACAAAATTTATTTTTAATTTTATATGGCAGGAAATGCAGGAAACATTCCCAAGGCGCTCGACAACAACGGCCCACCCAAATTGGTGTGAATACTGTATCAGCGTCTGGATTTCTTGTATCTTCTCCCGCACCAAATTTTCAAACCCTGGTCTCTTGGGAAGTGCCAAATACCATGAGCGTCTCGGAGTTAGTTCAACAACCTAGACGAAAACTTCTGACGACACTCCATCCTCATGAGCCGACGGTGCGATGTGGTAAATTTTTCTTTATTTAAACTACACATTCCTTTAAGGGCAATTGTCAATAATAGCACCTTTTGAAGTTTATGTCTCAAAAATAGCACTAGAAGGAGAAAGTCACAAAAATGACATTCATTAAAGGGTAAAATATCCCTAATACCCTTGGTTTAAAATTAAATAAATAAACAAAAATAAATAAAAAAAAAAAATAAAATAAAAGAAATTTTTTTATAGTTTCAGATTATATGTTTTCAGATTCGAAATTTTTATAATTTTTTTTTTGAAATTTTTTTTTTGAATTTTTTTTTTTTCAAATTTTCTTTTTATAATTTAAAAATACTTTTTGAAACTGTTTTTAAAATTTTTATTTTTTATTTTAGTATTTATTTTTTATAAAATTTTAAACCCTAATTCCAAAACCCCACCCCCTTAACTCTAAACCCTAAGGTTTGGATTAATTAACCCAAGGGGTATAAGTGTATATTTACCTCTTTAATGAAACCTATTTTTGTGACTTTGAGCCTTGAGTGCTACTTTGGGAACAAAAACTTGGTTTGGTGCTATCCTAGTCTTTTTCTCTTCCTTTAATTCTTTTTCTTAGGTTCAATTACTCAAGCAACTGAATTAGCGAAAGTATTTTGAAGATGATGTATATAATGCTGAAACACGCTTATCTGACATACATGGACAAGACAACGGATGATCGATGTTAATTTTTCTAACTGTTTGATTCATGATTATTGACTCTTAACAGTTTTTAACTAATATTATTTTTATTTATATTTTAATAAGAGTTCACTTGGAAACTGTAGCCCATGACTCGATCAGGTGGAAAATGCGTTCCACCATCATGCACAAAAAGCATGACAACTATCAAATCAATGAGTAGAAACAGAAGCGGGTTGTCGGCAAGAGGCCAAAGTCAATCAACCCAATTGTTTGGGAGGAATTGAAGGATTATTTGGCATTAACGAGTGCACATGCTACTTTCTAGACCAACTCAGGTAACCGGCGTAGCGACCATCGTGATTCATTGGAAAGGGTTGTATACCCACAAGTCGGAGTCCACCAATTCCCTTCCCAAAAATACACTTATCAGTTTTTTCTATATATTTATACAATTCATATTTCATTTATTTATTATTTTCTATATCAATACTATTAAAACATAAGAACTTTTTATCTACTTACAAATAGTCTACGTTGGACCATGCCATTTATTTAACTTTCTATTTTTTCTCCTACAATTAACTTAGTTACTATTAAATATATGTCATATATTACCTATTATTTTGATATTTTAAAAATAAGATATCTGAAAAAATATTCATAAGTATCTTTTTCTAATATTGCATTTTAATAATATCTTTTAATATTTTTTAATTTAAAATCTAAATCTAATTTTCTTTTTAATATTTACTTTTAAATTAATAAAGAAAATCTGCATGATCATGTGGGTCAAGATCTAGTTATTATTTTTATAAATGTAACAAAACAAAGAATTCTCCAGATTATTTGATATTGAAGGTGAAAACGCACACTAACCAGCAGATGGGTCAAATTCAGGATCTGTCTAACAACAAAACAGGTTGTCCAATCCCAAGCGGACGAGATCTTATCTACTAGGATTTCGATCTATGAAGATGGCTCTTTTGCTTCCAACACATTGTCACGGGAATAAATCAACAACCTCAATATTGAGATACATTTTTTATATTTTAATTCATTTATACCACTAACATTATCGAAACCTTTTTGTTAAGTTATGTGGTCTGTTTTCTTATAGGGATAAAAATTTAAAACCTCATTGCCATAAAAATAACCAAGAAGAAGCAACGATATAGAAATTACATATATATATCCATAAATCAGACATTTGACAATCCGATAGAAAATGTCCCAGACAGAAATCCAAAGAGGATAAAAACAGGCAATTGGAAGTGAAATGAGTATAGATTATTATATGATTGTTTTAGAAAGGAAATTAAGCACCGGTGAAGCTTGGTGGCTTGTAGGCGATGAAACTGATGCACTGGACCTGACGGTTGTTGTCGAATCCAATGATTCTAATAAAGGCGTTAGGGTACTCCGTCTTGCACTCTTGCACTTCCTTCAACACTTGAGAAGAGTCGGTGCATCCGAACAAAGGAAGCTTCCACATTGTCCAATAACGGCCATCGTAGTATCCAGGTGTGCTTCCATGCTCACGGTACACAAATCCGTGCTATATACACATACCATTCAAAATCAGGATTCACATGGTATAAAATGGATGTTTAGATACAAGTAAACAAAATTTTGTTTTTATTACCTCCAACTCAAATTCAACACAAGGAATCCACTTGTTGCGGAGAAGGTAGTCAACTTCTTTGGCCAATTCAACGTCAGTAAGGTCAGGAAGATAAGAGAGAGTCTCAAACTTCTTCTTTCCGACTGGTGGCCACACCTATAAATCCCATTTGCAGTTAATAAATAGGAATTCCCTTTTGTATATACACATTTTTCAATCCGGTACGTTATTATATACTATTGTTCACTCGGACTTTCACATGTACCAGTTCCACATAATAAAGGACGGGCCTACAACTCTAGTGATATTTACCTTCATGCAGCTAACTCTTCCTCCGTTGCTTGCAATGGAAGTAATATCAGTGTTGCTTTTGCGGGTGACTGGGAATGCAGCGGATGACTTCAAGCCGGTGAATGGAGCAACCATGGTGGCTTGAGCCGGTGAGGTAGCCACAGCGGCGGAGGAGAGCATAGAGGAAGCCATTACTACTTCTTTTTCTCTTTTCTCTTACTTACTTGTTTGTCTATTCCTTTGGTCATCTATATATAGTGAGGCCGGCATGAGGCATAAAGCCCTTAGATCAAAGAGTGCGGGATTCATGTCTGATGATAACGTCGTTACCTGCCACAGGATTAAGGAAAGGTGTTGACACCCTTATCGATACAGACCACTATGATAAGGCCACGTGGCAGAAAATTTTCTTATCTTATCTTTTCTTGGAAGGTAATGAGTGAATGTGTATGGTTACTAGTGTCCACTTGAGCCGATTCTCTTGGCTCCTTCCTTTTGGCAGAAAAGAAATGAGACGCATGACCTACATTTAAATCTTCGTGGACTTGTACTACAAGAAAATTAAATTACTTGAATCAGACATGTAATGTCGTCATTAGTTATAACTTATGAGTGATGAGAGCACTATTGATGATTATGTTCATACTCAAACGAAGAAGAGTAACAATTCTATTTTTTATTATATAGTTTTTCTTAAGAGTTTTATAAATCAATAAATTTTACATAAACACAGTCATTCATATAATATCACAAAGGTCAAAGCTGAAGGCTGAATTTTAACATTTACACCAAAAAAAGGGGGTCAAAGCTGAACACTGAAACAAATTACCAAAAGCATCTAGTCTAAGCCGTAAAAAAACTATAGCATCTACTCTTTAAATAGATGCAAAACAGCAACACGGATAAGGACACGAAAAATAGTAAAAGCGATCAACGTTTTCTTAATATTAGTCAAAACAAAGATGTTTAAAAATAGAGAAAAAATGAGTGCTTATCCGTGTAACGCCACTATATATATATATATATTACACATCTTCCCTCTTGGTTATCTACGGATTACTTCTAAATTTAAAAGAACTATAGAAGAAGGCCATTACAAATAATCAACACAATGAATCGTCTCTCGTGTTTTCTTCTCACTATTGGATTGTGCATAGGTTTGAGTAACGCAAAGTGGAATGAAAAAAACTCCGTGCACTTTAAGAACTCTCTTGGTCGAAACAATATCTTGAAGATTAATTGTATATCTAACGACGACGATCTAGGCTTCCACTATCTACGGCCTGGAGAAACCTATGAATTCAGTTTTCATGACAGTGTTATTAAAACAGAATTCTTTTGTGACCTATGGCAAGGGCCAAATTTTAAGTTCCATGCAGGGTTCACCGGATATGAAGGTGGTGGTCTTATAGTTCATTACGGTAAAAAGAACTTTTGGGATGCTAGAGAAGATGGAATTTACTTCACACATGGCCAAAAAATGCCCAAGTTAGAGTATACGTGGAAATGATAACTGATAAGTTGCTCATTTTGTTTTAAGTTTAACAAAAATAATTTATTTATTGTGTATTGTGGAAAGGAAACCTTTGTAACAAATAATAAAAAGCACATTTATAATATAAATTTAACTTATTATATAAGTGAAAAACTGTGTATAAATAATATTGACTTTCTTAACATTGAATACCACGATTTATACCTAAGCATGAACTAATTTAATACTTGTATCTACAAGCATGTGAGAGCATCATTATCACATGATTTCTCTATAGGGTATTTCAAATAATTTACTAATAATATAATTTAATTACTTAAGTTAAATTTTATTAAAAAAATAATTTATTTTAAAAATAAATAAATCTACTCATTAAATGACACATAATATGTGAATATTTCAGAATTTCTGTAAATATTCTTCCAGAAGAAAAAACTGACGTTCACTTTCTAATTTTTCTATTATTATTACTAGGTTAAGAATCCGTGCAATATTGCACAAAAATCATTTATAAAAATAATTATACCACACTTTATAACTTATATTTTATATAAAATATCTTAATTTTACTTTTAAAAAAATTACTGTGTCATAACGTAGATTACAATATAAACTTGTGTAGAGGTTTGTTCGGAGCCTGGAAATGCAATAAATTTCGTTAATGTCACTATTCAAAGTGACTAAATCACAAACTTTGTTGTCATGAACCTTGTTTTGACGCATCTGATTTTTACTATGAATTCGGTGTCACCTTATCTTAGATTTCTCTCTACTCTGCTATCTTTTATGCTTTGTTGTATTATGTTTGTAGAGTTTTGTATAACTCTCCTTCTAAGTGTAATCTGAATGTTTAATGTTTAGTGAATGTAGTGCTCTAAAAAAAACTTGAGAGCTAATAGTTTTGCATCTAAGCTTTAGAGAATTCAGAGATGGTGTTGTGAACAGTTTTTTTAATTCAATGAGAAAAGAACTTGTGCACCAGATATGCTATGTAATCTTTGTATATTCCCCTCTCAAATGGAGCAAGATTTCCATTCATGTAAGTGCGCTAGAAAATGTGTTTTTAATATCAAAGGAAGAAACCTTAGGCATGGTCAAGCTTCTCAACAAAGCTGAAAGGGATAGCAGTGCTACAAAGAAGATTTCAAGCTTTCTTACATCATTCGGGCTAAAAATGTAATCGATGTATTTTAGCTAAGACTGCACGATTTTTTCATAGAGATTTTATTTTATTGGTTATTTTATTTCGATCTGTCTTTTCAAACCACCTCTTGTTGAGTAATAACATAATTTTGATGTCAAACAAATACATCAGAAAACGGAACAAGAAGTACAATTTCTTAGTCCTATAAAAGATAATCGTTTCTTTTACTTAAAGAAGTCGTCCAAAGTATGGCTGGAAAAAAAAATCCGAATCCGAAGAACCGAAACCGATCCAAAAAAGTAGTACCGAACCCGAACCGAAATTGATTAAATATCCGAAAAGATTCAACATTTTGGTATCTAGAGAACCAAAACCGAACCCGATCCGAACCGAAGTATTTTGGGTACCCGAAAGTATTACACTTGAATTCAGATATGCAATCCAATTTACCCAAATGATAACTAATAGACTGTAAAAACAACAAAACAGATTAGATATAACATATATAAAATCATATGTATAATTAAAGAAATATAATATTATTAATATAAATGATGCATACAAATTATAAATTAATTTAAAATTAAAAGTAAATAGTAATCAATTATTATAGTATATTGGCCTAGGTGATTTTCCCGTGCTCATGCACGGATGTAAATATTTATAAAGTAAATATATTATAATAATTTATTTACACTATAATAATTTATTAATTTATTAATTTTAATTTTATTTGTTCTGTTATTTATATTGTAATCAATATACATGGTTTATTTTAAATAATCTTATGTTATTTTAATTAGACGTATTATTGTGGATATATAATATCTCGACTGTTTGATTATTATTTGGATATATTAGATAACATTTATTTTTTCGATTTAACTAAGATATTTTTATTTTACATATTAAAATTTTTATTACTTTTGTTATTTTCATGTAGTTTGATTTTTGTCTTAGATTTGTATATATATTTTAGAAAGTTTATGTATAATTTAGTATATGTTGTTTTGAGAATCAAAGGGTAAAAGTAAACTAAAATGTTGATCGATTAAAGTTTCATAAATAAACATAACAATGATACTTAATTGTAATAGTTGGTTAATATATTTATAATATTATTTGAGAATTTCGTATTTATTTAGTAATATTTTGAGTCATCCATAATTTATATGTATAAAAATATTACTATAAATGGAAATATATTATTTTTTATTTAATGTTTGACTTTGTATAACAAATTTGAAATTGTCTAGTTACTCATTTGTAGGTATATTGTGTTACATATATTCCGTCAAATTCAGTATAACTATTTCTAATCTAATTCAACCAAATCATATTTATTGTATTCATTGCATTAGTTTGGTTTACATCTTAGATGTGTATATATATATATTTATGAATTGACTATTTGTAAATAGCCAGGGACTATGTTAATTTTATAGGATTTAGAAGTTTGGTATATGTAAATTTTCAAAAATAAAATTATAAAAATAAAGTGATGATAGTACAAAATTGCATAAAAACATAATTGATACATTCTAAAAAGGAAGATTAATTCTTTACTTTAATATCAAGATTATTTTTCCAGACTTTCCTTTTTATGAAATCACATTGAATAAAAATCTTGAATACAAATATATACAAATATTTGTTTTCATCTAAGAATATATATATATAAGGAAAGTGTTTTATTACTTCAAAATTAAAGAAAAAATCTTTTTTTTTGACGAAAAAAATATTTTGAATCATAACCATAAACATCTTTTTCTTTTTTCTAATATCAAGATCATTTGTATGATCTCTCTTTAATGAAATCACATTATATACAAATATTTGTTTTCATCTAAGAATATATAGATATAAGGAAAGTGTTTTATTACTTCAAAATTAAAAAATAATCTTTTAAATGAAATATTAGTATTTTGTGAATTTTCCTTTTATTATGAAATCATATTATATATACATATATTTTTGTTTTTAATATTTTTAAACTTTACTTATATTTCCTTTATGTTTTATATTGTTATTTAGAAAATTTTAAAAAGGAAATAATAGTATTTAAAATTTAATTATTTTTAATTCATTAAGGGTATCATAGTAATCAACCACCGTGAGAGTGAACGTGAGCATGACACCTAAGAAAGTGACTTGTCAAATAATATTATAGAGACTTATTTTTAAATCACTAAATTTTATCAATCATGCTGTAGCTTTACTTTTGAAAATTAAAGTCTACATAAAGTTTTTATTTAGTTTTACCAATCATGCTTAGCTTTATTTTTAAAGCTACAGCAAAAAAAAATAAAGCAAAACTTTTTCTTATGTATTTTAGACAAAAAATGCTATATCATCTTTTTATATACTGTAGAATCTGTAAAATGAAAAGAATATCTATAATAGCATATAAATTATATAATCATAATAAAAACTTTTATAAATATTTTAATTTTGAATTTAAGTGTTTTTTAATTATTAAGATATTATTTAAATATTATTTACATATCACATTTTAAATTACAATAAATTTTGATAATTTATAAAAAAATATTAATATAAATTATTTTAATTCATATAAAATAATAATTTTATATATACAACACATATTTCATATATTTTACTTTAAAATATTTACATCCTATAACTTACAAGTACAACAAATTTAACTACAGCAAAAGTTTCTGGAGAAAAAGTCTACAGTAATAATTTTACAGTTACAACCAATTTATCTATAACTAAATATCTACAGCTACAACCAATTTATCTATAGCTAAACATCTACATCTAAATTTTTAAAGGCACAGTCGAACCAATCATCACCCCAGGTGTAGTTCGTTTGGCAGCGACTTGTACGTTTGGTAATTTCACGTCTACTGCTTGCTGGTTGCAAATGATTCTTTCAAATTCTTGTGGTTATTCTTATTTCGGCTTTAATTCTCCTCAAAAGTTTTCCTTCAAATTCTCCCTTTTTTTCTTATCTGAACCAATTTTGTAATTTTTTATGTATTCGGTTGAACGAAGTCTTCCATCAATAGTTAAAAATTAGTTAAATAATATAGAAAGGATATGAGTCAATTCATTTATTGCTATTTGGTTTTTAATCGGAAGTGTCTGTCAAATATGGATTTAACTTAACATCAGAGTGGCCCAATGTTGAACCACTTTATTGATGTGATTCCTACAATTGTCATATATGTACAGGAGGGGAAGTGTTAATGAATGAATGAGTTCCACCTCGCTAATTATAGAATTAATTAACTAATATATAAAGAATATGTGAATCCACTTATTTTCATGATAAATCCAATTTTTTTTAAAAGTTAAGATTCCGTGGTTATTGGTTGGAGGAAATGACTGTTAGAATAAATAAACAATTCAAATCTCACATCAAATATTAGACTATATGTTTCCGAATGGTAACTGCGATTTGAGCAGTGCAGGACAAGCGGTTTAACTGCAGTGCGGTTTTAACAGTTATAAAAACGTATAGATATATGGTATATGTAGAGATTTTTGTTACTGTTAACTGCGGTGCGGGACGGGGTGGTTCGTAACATTCGAAGCCTATATATATTTGGTCCAACTAATATGAAGTCTTCTGAAGAATATGTGATCCAAAAAACAAATTTGAGAGCGGTATACGCCCAAAATAGATAGTATTATACTAGCCAAAGAATTAAACATTTGGCTCTATTTGTTCGTTATCTAGCTAGCTCAAATTGAGGTTTAGCCTTCGATAAAAATATCTAGTCTGTCTCTACTCTCTAATACATCATCTGGTCCAGAAAACATCTTGTTTGTCACTAGGCGGTTGTAAACATTCGAAGCCTTAGTATCATAATAATATCTTTTATTGAATCCAATTTTATAACGAAAATAAAACTTATTGGAAAGGTGGTTAAGCTCGTTGTAGTAAAAGTAGATAATTTTACGCTTTCAACATTTTTTCGGTGTAGTCTAAATATGAAAACATATTATTTCCTTTTATCTTATAAATTAACTAAAGAGGATGACAAAAGAAAAATAAAATAAAAGATAACTAAAGAGAAAAACAAAACCTTAAACAGATCTTGAAATAAAGCTCAACTACAACAAATGAAAGCAATCAGGACAATCAAATTCTTGCATCCTCATATCCACCGTATGATTATGAAGCCATGCCGACTTTTCAAAATTAGTTTTTTTTGGTTACTTAAACAATAGGAAACTGAATGTTTATTTACTTTATTAATTTTTGGTAAAGTAAATATGATAAGTTTTTCAATTATTTAGGTGTACAAGCAATAAAGCACAGTATTCAAGTTTATCTTATATACTAATGATAATCCGCGTCTTGTGCTCGTTAGCTTTCTTAATCATGCAGAGAACCAAAGAAAGATAACGGGAATACGTGTTACACACACGTGTCCTTTGGTATCTCACCTTCTCTTTGCTGATGATAGTCATTTCTTTTGTAAGTTGGAGTCCCATGAATGCGAAGAAGTGATGAAAGTAGTTAGAAAATACGGACAAGCATCAGGCCAACGTATCAACTTAGAGAAATCCTCAATACTCTTTGGTAAGAGGATCAACGGAACTGTTAGACAACATATTAAAAATACACTTAGAATCCAGAATGAAGGAGGAATGGGTACATACCTAGGAATTCAAGAAGACATCAGCGGATCTAAATGCAAACTCTTTGCTTTTCTCAAGGACAAATTGGTGCATCGAATGAATGGATGGACATGTAGATGGCTATCAAAAAGAGGAAAAAAGGTTTTGATAAAATCAATCTTGCTAGCTCTACCGACATACGTTATGTCTAGTTTCTTGCTTCCATTAGCGATATGTGAACACCTTGCAAGTGTCATTGCACAATTCTGGTGGAGTTCAAACCTCCCAAAGCGAATAATTCACTGGGCAAAATGGAAAAAGCTTTGCTTACCAAAGGAGAAGGACATAATTGGCTTCCGTATGATCCATGAGTTTAACCTAGCATTACTAGAAAAACAACTGTGGAGACTAGTTCAATACCCTGACTCTTTAGTAGCTCGAGTTCTGAAAGGAAGATACTATAGATCAAGTTCGCGTTTACGAATAATCTCTGTAAGCAGTCCATCTTATGTGTGAACAAGCATTTCAGCTAGAGATGTCAAACAGGTTTATCCATCCCGTTCCGTCCCGTACCGCGGCGGGTT
This sequence comes from Brassica napus, assembly GCF_020379485.1. NCBI lineage: Eukaryota > Viridiplantae > Streptophyta > Magnoliopsida > Brassicales > Brassicaceae > Brassica > Brassica napus. Next base: position 11,409,135 of record NC_063437.1, read on the forward strand.
AGTCGTTGAGCGAATCACAGCGGACCTGTCCCGCGCGGGCTGCGGTCTTCAAAATGCCGGCCCAAACCCGTACCGCAAAATATATAGGCCTTCGCGGGCCGTCCCACGGGATGCCTTCTTATCAAACCGCCTGCTACAGTTTCTTTTATGAATGCTCAATTAGAAGAGTTGTGTAAGAGAGTTGTAGAGAGCTCATTAAGCTTCACTAAAACCTTATCAAAATCAATGCCACAAAGCTCCGTTTGTGCTTGCGTTTTTGAGCTAAAAGTCTTCTTTTGTTATAAGTATAAGCTTTTGTTAAGTTTGAATCTGATTGAATTGTTTTATTTGTAATAATTTGGTTCAAGTGTTGTATGTCTTCATCAAACCATCACTCTTTTTAATTATTTGGATTGCAATAAAATTCGTGAATCACTTTGCCAAATTATACAAGTGACGTGATATACAACTAACTTTTCTCCTAAACAACACCACTGTAACCAAATTTAATTTAAGAAAAACACCACTTCACAGTACTGGACATTGTAATAAAGCAATTCATAGGTGTGTGTAATAAAAAGAGAAAACCAAATCAAAACACCACCAGAATTTGAATCGTCATCGCTGTAGCTGGTCGTCATCGCCGGAGCTCAAATCATCATCACTGGAGCTCGAATCATCATCGCCAGAACTCTTTATGTTTTGTGGGGGAAAAATCACAAGAATCACTTTCTTCTCACTCTCTTTCTCGTTTTTTTAGGTAAAATAAGAAATAAAAAAAAATGCGGGTCCATGTAAAAGGCCCAGTCCCGCAAAAGGCCCATCCCGCAAAAGGTCCAGTCCTGTAAAGACCCGTTCCACGAGGCCCGCAAATTTGCAGGCCTAGAAAACCTCATCCCAATACCGTCCCGCGACAGTCCTTTACGGGCCAGGCCCACGGTCCAGATCCATGATTGCCATCTCTAATTTCAGCGGCACGAAAGCTACTCCTTTTGGAGATTAGACAGAAAGTATACATTCTGGATATGAGGTCAAGGTGTGGGAGGATCCTTGGATCCCTACAACACTGGCTAGGCCGGCTTAATCTACAACCCCAGCTCTGCACCCGAACATGAGAGTTAGCGACCTCATTAATGGAGAATCGAAGGAGTGGGATGTTGGGCTATTGGAGAATTATATTGCCCCAATTGATATACCTCTTGTAAGGAGTTTGGCCATAAGCACAACTCATCGTCATGATACATTTTGTTGGAAGAATGGACAGTATACTGTTAAATCAGGATATTGGGTTGCTCGGAATTTATTGAAGGATGAGGAAGAAAAGGAGGTACTGGAACCCAATATAACTAAACTTCAAGCCTTCTCTTGGAAAATAAAGACACCTCAAAAGATTTGTCATCATATATGGCAACTGATAACATGTCAGGTGGCAGTAACGAAGAATCTCATACGACGAAACATGAGATGTGATAACTACTGTCCACGATGTGGAGAACCAGAGGAATCAGCCACACATGCAATCTTTCAATGCCCGCCAGCTTTACAAGCTTGGTCCTTATCAACAACTCCAACAAGCCTACACATCTTCCCGGTTTCGAGCCTTTATGCAAATATTGATTATCTTCTTTTTGAGAAAAAACAACATTGTCGAGCCTGAACTAGACATGGACCCTTATCCCTAAATAATCTGGTACATTTGGAAGGCTAGAAACGATAAACTCTTTAGAGAAATAAACAGGGACCCATTAGAGTTAGTTCGATACACTGAGAGCGAGTGTCAAGTCTGGTTTAATGCAAACGATATGGTACCATCAAATCCACAAGAACATAGTATAGTGGAACCTCAAGTCTTAAGCTTGAGTAATATTTGCATGATAGATGGGTCATAGACATCCACATCACGATTTAACGGGTGTAGATGGGTCTGGATGGACAGTTTGGGCAAGGCACAACTTATGGGGACACAAAACTACATACGGCGAGAGTCTGCCTTGCATTCAGAATTGGAATCACTGCAATGAACGATGGAGAACATGTTTCAACATTCGACATGTCAGAATTTTGGAACGGACTGTAAAGATTTAATTGCCATGATTAATGAGCCTTACACTTGGCCAAGCTTTGCATTAGAACTGGAGAGGATAAAGACTCTGCAGATATGCTTTCCGGACTTCAAGATCTCACATATTCCACGAGTGCAAAATCAGATTCCGGACTCTTTAGCTAGGACCACAAAATCTTTAAATAGAAAACTTTATTTTATTAGTTGTTCTATTTTGGTTTGGTTACCCAGACCATATCTAGCTTGAGTAATATAACACTTGGTTGTCGTCGAAAGAAAAAACAAAGCAACTTTAGAAAAGGAACAAAAGTTAAGACCAAGAAAACAGTGTGTGTATATATTCGACTGAAAAAAAGAAAGTAGTATTCAAGTGAGATGTCGTTAGGTGCCGGGAATTCTTCTTATTATTTATATGCTCCACCGATCTAGTCTCACATTCAGTTTCATAGCTCGAAACCTCGTGAGACTGATAGAGTTCCAAAGAAATGGCCTCTCAGTTGCTTTTGCCAACAAACACATTCACCAATTCATCCTTAGTTAAAGTTTTCGTTACAGGTAACGTAAATGTAACATGAACTCGTTTGAAAATAACATAAAAAGAGATTTGTTTTTGTTTTTATTAATTGATGTTGAAGCTCAAGCTTCAAAGGTTCAATCTATGATGTCTTGAGATTGATTTTGACTTGATTAGGTGATGACTTTTTTTTTTTTTTGATTAGGTGATGACTTGACTCTGAAAAGAAAGCCAAACCACGCAACAAGAGTTTCATATGGATTTAGCTTAAGAGCAAACGCAGCTTTGATATCTAGTCATAGATCATCTGTTGAAGTTCCACGACAATGGTACAATCTTGTTGCTGATCTCTCTGTTAAGCCTCCTCCACAGTTGCACCCCAAAACTTTCGAACCAATCAAACCGGATGATTTAACTCATCTTTTCCCTAATGAGATAATTAAACAAGAAGAAACACTAGAGAGATTTATCGACATCCCCGAAGAAGTTCTTGAAATCTATAAGCTTTGGCGTCCAACTCCTCTCATCAGGTTCTTGTTCTTCTTTTTTCTTGTTCTTCTTATGTTTATGATATGCACTAGCTTGTAGTGGATGATTAAATTAGAGTAGTAAAAGGACTCAAAGAAATACAGAGTCCAAATCTATTAATACTAATTGTTTTTGCTTTGATAACAGAGCAAAGAGATTGGAGAAGCTTCTTCAGACACCTGCAAGGATTTACTTCAAGTATGAAGGTGGTAGCCCAGCTGGTTCACACAAACCCAACTCAGCAGTTCCACAAGCTTATTACAATGCGAAAGAAGGTGTCAAGAACGTTGTGACGGAAACAGGCGCTGGCCAGTGGGGCAGTTCTTTAGCCTTTGCTTCTAGTCTATTTGGACTTGATTGTGAAGTACGCAAAATGTTTGCTTCTTGCAGTGATTTCTTGAAAATTTAATCAAGTGTTTGTGTCTTTATCCTTTTTGCAGTGATATCAACTTCAATCAGTTTTATAAATTTCTTGTTTCTTTTATACTATAGGTATTTCAGGTGGCCCATACATACCAACAAAAGCCATATCGCAGGCTGATGATGCAAACTTGGGGTGCAAAGGTTCATCGATCACCCTCGGAACTCACTGAGGCAGGTAGAAGAATCCTTCAGGCAGATCCATCAAGCACAGGAAGTTTAGGCATTGCAATTTCAGAAGCTGTTGAAGTCGCATCAAGAAACGAAGATACAAAATACTGTTTAGGGAGTGTATTTAACCATGTGTTGTTACACCAGACGGTTATTGGAGAAGAATGCATAAAGCCAGGGCCGTCTAACAGCACGCGTAAGTGGAGCGGTCGAACAGGGCCTCGAAATATAAAGATAAAAAATTTAAGAATTTTTCAAAATATAAAGATAAATTATGGTAAGAAACTTTAAAATTTTAGATATAATGCTAAATTTAGAACTTATAATTAAAAAAAATCAAACAAAGTTATTAAATTTTAAAATTACGTTATAAAATGTACAATTAATATATTTTTTGAACAGGGCCTAAAATTAATTAGAGAGCCCTGCATAAAGCAGATGGAAGAATATGGCGAAACGCCTGATGTGATCATAGGATGTACTGGTGGAGGATCGAATTTTGCTGGTTTGAGTTTTCCTTATATCCGGGAGAAACTCAAAGGCAAAATCAACCCTATTATACGAGCGGTTGAGCCCTCGGCTTGTCCTTCATTGACCAAAGGAGTTTACGCTTATGATTTTGGTGATACAGCTGGATTGACTCCTTTGATGAAGATGCATACTTTAGGGCATGACTTCATTCCTAGTCCTATCCATTCCGGTAATAAATGAACCTTAAATCCAAGATCTCAGACATACTAAAGTTGAAGGTTTCGGTCTATGGATTATTGATTTCTTGAATTTTTTTTTCTTTTGTTCTTGATTTATTGGTGGCTCTTGCTTCTTCTTTTTTTTCTTCATGTTTTCATTTCGGCTAATTTGTCGTTTTATCTATGGTTTTTAACAGGTGGATTACGGTACCATGGGATGGCACCGTTGGTCTCACATATTTATGATCAAGGTTTCTTGGAAGCAATCTCAATTCCCCAAACTGAGTGCTTCCAAGGTCGCCTACTAACTTTACACCCGTGTAGATTTTGTACTGGACTGTAAAAATCCCAACTTTCCCATATAATTTTCTTGCAGGTGCTATTCAGTTCGCAAGAACAGAAGGGATAATACCTGCGCCAGAACCGACTCACGCCATTGCTGCAACCATAAGAGAAGCTCTCCGATGCAAAGAAACAGGTGAAGCAAAAGTGATACTAATGGCCATGTGTGGACATGGCCACTTCGACCTTGCCTCGTATGAAAAATATTTACGAGGCGAATTGGTAGATTTATCATTTAGCGAAGAGAAGATTCAAGAGTCTTTGTCCAAGGTTCCTCTTGTTGTCTAGCTCCAAGTTAAGCCCCATGTTCCGAACCAAACGTGTGTAATAAGTTAGGGCATTATCATGCCCTTTTAAATAAATTGTGCCAGAGAGAGGAGCATCAGTAATAGACACAATGTGTAACATATGAAAAGAACTTTTAATATCGTTTATAATTTGGTTTTATTTTACAAGATACTAGGTGATTTTCCTGTGCTCATGCATGGTATAAATATTTCTAAGGTAAATATATTATAATAATTTATTACTATTTACTTTTAATTTTTAATTAATGTATAATTTATATGCATCATTTATATTAATAATACTATATTACTTTAATTATACATATAATTTTATATATGTTATATTTTATCGGTTTTGTTGTTTTTCAGTCGATTTAGTTATCATTTGAGTAAATTAGATTGTATATATGAATTCAACTGTAATATTTTTATTCTATATATTAAAATTTTGATTAATTTCTTATTTGCATTTAGGTGTTTGTTGTCTTAGATATGTAAATATATTTTATGAATATTATGTATAACTTAAGATATATTGTGTTTATAATGAAAAAAATAAAATAAACTAAAGTGTCTGATTCCAAATTACATAAATTAATATAACGAAACGATAATATTCTGAAGTCTCATGCATATATATAAATTTTACAAAAGAGCTAAATTGTAACAGTTGGTTAATATTTTATTTTCATTTTAATATGTTTTGAGTTGTCTTATGATTTATATTTATAAAATAAATTACTATTCGTATAAAATTATATATCCTTTTTGTAGTTAAATCTATGATTTTAGAAATAAGTTGGATTAGTCGAATCATTCATGTTGTGCGTATATTGAGTTACATATATTCTTTCAAATTCAAAATGAAGTATAATTTTTTTTTTGTTATAATTAAGTCAAATGTGCATGTATTTTCATAATATTTATCAAATTATATGTTGATGTTTTTTAAAAAATATTAGAAAATAAAGCGATGATCAATAGGAAGTTACATGCGTAAATAGCTGATACATTTTTGAAAGTTCATGAACACATATCAATTTTTACAATTAGAAGGAAGAACTTTCTCGCCTGTGAGCTAGTAAAAAAATGAAAGATAATAAAAAATAAGCAACTAAATATATGAAATATATTATAATATTAACTAAGCAACTAAAGATATTTACAATAAGCAGTAAAAAAATTGTGATTGTATTTAAAATAATAGTATATAAGTAAAATATAATTTATCGATATTTTTTTCTGTAATTGAAAGATATTAAAGTCAACTAAATATATAAAAATAAATAAAATATTTCAATATTACTAATTATAAAATATTTTAGACAATTAAACATATATCAGTTTATGTTACTTGATTATTTTATGTAATCATCTAAGAAAATATATAGATATATAAAGATATTTTTATTACTTTGATTTTTTTGTATTGTTTAAATTATGTTTTAAAAGAAATAATATTTATGTTTCTAATATCAAAATTATCTGTGTAAATTGTCTTTAATGAAATCACATTATATAGAAATTTATAATTTTCATCTAAGAAAATATAGATATAAAGAAAATATTTTATTACTTCAAAATTATATTTTATGTTATTTTAAAGTATTTTTAAATGTAATATTACTATTTTGTGAACTTTCCCTTTTTTATAAAATCATATTATATACATATATATATTTTTCGTTTTTCAATTTTTTTTAACTTTATTAAAAGTTTCCTTTTTATTATATGTGTATATTTTTTGGAATTTTTTTAAAAGGAAATTTAAGAAAATAATAAATAATATTATTTTAAATATAAATTAATTCATTAAGAGTATCAGTGTAATCAACCACCGTGAGAGTTAACGTGAGAGCGACACATAGAAAACTGACTTCACAAATAATATTATAGAGATTATCACCAATCAAAAAAAAAACTGAAATGGTTGTAAAAAGATGATCATTTAGTTCGGTTAGAAGTTTGGTTTGATTCGGTAGAATTCTTGAAAAAACTTCAATTTTTAGTTCGGTTCTGCAATCGGTTACTTAGGTTATCTTCTTAAAAAAAGAATTTATACCCAAACCATACTAACAACCAAACCGAATTAACCAAATTTTGAATCGAATTAACAAAAAATAATCAAATTTATCCAACATTATACAGAAATCTAACCAATAAAAGAATTCGGAATTTTTTAAAAAAATCAAACTAACCGAATTTTATTTTGGGTTAATTCGGTAAGATTATGTTAAACCAAACTAACCAAAAACCAAACTACCCAAATTTAATAACCCAAACTAACTGAACCCGCGTGCATACTTTATAATATGACACTGCAAGACATGAAAATAAATTTACGGCTGAGTTAACAGATATAAGCTAATCGAATCACGTGATTTACAGTTATTTGAGCTATTATTCGCTTGCATCATTCACATCAGTGTAGTAGACTGATGTTTAGTGATTAATTCGAGCAAAGACAAAGATTTTATGGTTAAGAAAGAATCAGTTCCCAATAATTAATCTTCATCTCAAGAGAGTCCATGATTAAAAAGAGGCTTTGCTAAGAAATCTTTTTTCTATTTTCAATGATTAATTATGCCGATCAGTATTTTCACAAGATCTAAAGGAAAGTTGCAGGCGAGCCCATTAATCTGTTGTACTTTGCCCTTAGTATAAACATAAACTAGATTTTGATCCGCGCGGGCGCACGGATGTATTTTTTTTAAAAACATGATGCTATTTATTTTTATATCATTATTTAGGGCTGGGCAAAAAACTCGAATTCGAAGAACCGAACCGATCCCAATCCGAATAAGTATTATCAAATGCGAACCAAAATTGATTAAATATCCAAATTATTCAAAATTTTGGTATTTGATGAACTAAAATCTAATCCGATCCGAACCGAAGTATTTTGGATATCCAAAATAGATTTACATATTTATATATATTATTTATTTTTAGATTAATATATATATATAAAAACATCCAGAATATATATATGATACTTTTAAGTTCGTTTAATTATTTGAAAATATATACAAATAATCAAACGTAAATATCTAAAATAGTTAAAATATCTCAAAAATAAAAAAAAATACTTAAATAATTATTAATTCTCTATACAAATATTTAAACCAAACCAATTTATATGTTAAGTTAGGTACTCTGACATATGTTATTCAAATTTATATGTAATATATTCTATTGCTTATAATTTTTTTAAAAAAATTAAAGAATATAATAATTTAACTTTTTAAAAATAATTTAAATTGGTTATCCAAATCCTAACGGAATCCTCAAAGATCTGAACCGAACACGAAATCCCAAACAGACCCGAAAACGAAAACGAACGTCCACCCCTAATCACTATTATATATCCTATATGTGTCATCATAGGTTATAAAAATATGTGTTATCATATAATTAATCGTATTTTATACGTACCATCAAATAAGTAATCTTATAATTAATAATATTTTATACGTACAATCATATAAATAATCACATATATTTTTAAATTTCAGTGTGAAATATAAAAACCATAATTTAAGCTGGTGTTTGAAATTGAGCTTTGTATTGTATTTTTCTTATATATTGAAAACATTTTTATAATGGTTATTAGAAAATATGTTAGTGAAAATCAATTTTTGAATATATGTATATTTTTGAATGAATTTTTGATATAAATCAATTTTAAATTATTATTTTGATTTGAATATGTATATCAATTAACATAAGTCTATTACTTTTTAATATAATGTAATGGACTTCCAATTTTTTTAATAGCATAAGCCCATTAATTTTTTTTTCCTAATTTACTGCTATCTATGTTTCCATACAACATTATATTTTTTTTAACTGCTATCTATGTTGCCAAACAAAAAGTTAAAGTATAGATTTAATAAGATAGATGTCATAATACAACATACATATATTGCAACTTTAAAATAAGAGTTTGGTCTATATATTCCTTAGTCCTTTATTAAATGAGAAGTATTGTAATAAATACATTCATACTATAATGAACACATGACACTCTCACAGCGATTTGAGAATGAATACGCTGACGTGTCACGTGTAGAGAGCTCTATACATAAATGTGTTCACATTTTGTATTTTACGGGTTTTTTTAATATAAAATTCATATGCATGGTTCCAATAAAACTCACACTATCTGGATTTTTCGGTTTGAATCAAAATAGATAACGAACCGAAAACCAAAAAAAAATATATATATATATATATATTGTTTATGGATACAGCTGGGCAAAACATTCATAAATTAAATTTTGATTCGATTCATTATCCGTTTTGATTGGAATCAAAAAAAAATATGATATACTTAACTCTACGAAGCAAATCAAATACATGCAATATCCGCAAAAAAAGCAAATCAGAAATACCAATATATTTAGGAACGAATATCCAATTCGATATGTTATATGCATATAGTTAAAGAATATATATATATGTATAAGATTATATAAGTTTACAATATTTTATGTATTAAATTTATTGTATTGGGTTTAGAATTTTTAAAGTTAAATAATGTTTTATTTTTTGTAATAAAATATTATCATTTTAGATTTTTTTAGATTTTTTTCTATTGATTTTAACAAAATTTATTTATTTACGAATCAAATCGAATTGGATATCCGAGACACCGAATATCAAGGTGGCTATAGATCCAATCGATACGAATGCCTCCAAATACCTGGATATTCGATCTGCTCCCTCTCCTATTTATTGATACAATTCGGTTTTCTTTATATGAAAGAAATTTCACTAATGTCTAGTTTTTTTTTTATTTTTAGAATTTTATCTTTCAAGTTTTATTTTGAACAAAAACGTTATTTAATATTAATTAACAGTATCTTTATATATTTATCAACTATTTTATATACTTTTATATACATATACATGTTCATATTGACGTAAGCACCTTATAACTAAATATTCACAATAACTGAAATATCTAATTCTCTTTGAAGTTGAAATATTTTTTATTATATTTCTTTTACTAAACCAAATTGTAATGAAATGATTTGTCTTAATATTTTTTTTTTTTAACTATTATCCGTTTAGAAACTATAATATAATAGCCTTGGTTCGACATAAGGATTATCTAAAATTCATAATAGGAAAACAAACAAATAATAGTAATTTTTGGCTATCACTGGAAAAACCAGAAACATCAAACATTTTAACCGAACAAACTAAAATAAATATTAATTTAGAATGATAGTTATATTTAGGAGATTAAAAAAAACAGCCGAAAATCAAAACGATATCCAGATTAAACATATTTAATGTTTCATTATTAAAAAATAATGAAACCGGATTATTACCTAGTATATAATTAATACTCTTGTCTGCTTAAGTATGTTGTTTGTTTGCTGAAAAAGATGGAGTAGGAGGAGGGCCAGGGTTACGAGGTGGTGGAAAAAATGGGAATGGCGGAATTGGAAAAATAAAGTGAGAGGGTGGAGGAGGAGGTGGTGGTGGTGGTGGAGGAGGATGCAGACCTGGAAAGATTGGCGGCAGTGGAGGAAATAGAGAGTGAGGTGGAGGAGTACTGGGAAGAGGAGGAGGACGAGGCTTAAATGGGTTTGGTGGAAAAAACGATGGAGGAGATGGAACTGGTACAGCAGGAGGTGGAGGAAATATAGGAGGGAAAAACGATGGAGGAGGAGCTGGAGGAAGCTGAGGAGGACGAGGCTGAAATGGATTTGGAGGGAAAAATGATCGAGGAGGAGGGGAAACTGGAGGAGGATGAGGAATCACTGGAGGGAAAAATGGTGGAGGAGGAGCGGGAGAAGACTGAGGAGGACGTGGCTTAAATGGATTTGGAGGAAACATTGATCGTGGAGGAGGTGGAGCAGCTGGAGGCGGAGAGAAAATATTGGAGGGAATAATGATGGAGGAGGAGCTGCAGGAGGATGAGGAGGGATGAGGCTGAAATGGGTTTGGAGGGAAGAACGAGGGAGGAGGAGCTGGAGCAGTAGGAGGCGGTGGAAACATTGGAGGGAATAAGGATGAATGAGGAGTGGGGGGAGGCCGAGGCTGAAATGGGTTTGGAGGGAAAAACGATGGAGGAGGAGAAGGTGGTGGCTGATGAAATATTGGAGGGAATATCGACGGAGGAGGCAGCATGAGGAGGCTGAGAAATAATGGAGGAAATCTCGGAGGAGGAGGGGATGAAAATGATGGAGGGGGGGGGGGGGGGGGAAACGGGTGGTGGGGGGGTGGGGGGGGAAGGTGGGGGGTTGGGGGAGGGGGGGGGGGGGTGCCGGGGGGGGGGAAACGGGGGGGGGGGGCGGGGGGGGGGGGGGTGGGGGGGGGTGGTGGGGCGCATGGGGGGTGGGGGGGGCGGGGGGTAGGGGGGGGGTTCGGGAGGGGGGGGGGGAGGGGGCGGGGGTGGGGGGGGGGGGGGGTGGGGGGGGAGGGGGTGGGGGGGGAGTGGGGGGTGGGGGGAACGTGGGGGGAGGGAGGCCAGGGGGAGGGGGGCAGGGGGGGAGGGGGGGGGGGGGGGGGGGGGGGATGGGGGGCGGTGGGGGGGGGGGGCGGGGGAGGGGACGGGGTTGGGGGGGGGGGTTTTTCAAACAAACACGTGGTTGTTAGGTTGGAAAAATTCGGGAAGGGGGTGCGTTGGAGGTGGGGTGGGATGCACAGGGTTGATGTGTGGGGATAAATCGAATCGTGCTTGTTCGGGGGGGTAGGAAGGGTTTACGATGGTAGGAAAACGTTATTGGAAATGTTGGGATAGAAATCGAACTTCTTGTCATATCCTATATGCGTTGCTATAAGTATAGTGAAAATTCAATGAAAAAAAGAACAAAACAGTATATAATTTGTAACTTTCTTAAATAGTTCCCTAACCGTATTAAAATAAAATAACTAGAAAATTCCTTTCATATACTTTTTTAACGCTATTTTAAAGTTCATATCTTATCGATACGTTTTCTACGACTTTCTGGATCGATTTAATAAAACAGTATGTTGAACACCTTGATGAACCTTCTAGTGAGACACTATATTTCATGTCCTTTTAAGAATCTCATTAGCGTCCTACCAAATCTTTCTGCACAAGTCTACAACAATTCATGCATTCAAATATTTCAAACAGAAAAAGAATAATATTTTCTATCATTTACAAAAATCATTTGCGTTGTGGTAAGTCTATTGAAAAGAATGTTATTTGAAAATTTGGAGGGAAAATCGAAAGAGACGGTGGCTTAAACGGGTTAGGTGGGAAAATCGAAGGGGGTGGTGCAAAAGGGTTTGGTGGGAAAATCGAACGGGTGGTGGTGCAAACGGGTTTGGGGAAGAAACCATGGATGTGGAGAAATGAATTCTTGTCTCCTATATTTTGCTTCTTGTATTGAAACTGAACATGTTTTGCTTTCTTATTGTTTCAGAATCCGTTTAGACTTCTCCCCGGATGCTTCTTTAGAGCGAATATCTGATTTTTCTCGTTTCTGAACACTTTTTGTGTTCAGGACATAAAACATGGGATTCCCCGTGATGACCTTTTGTCTCCTGTCCTAAGATCAGTTTTGCTCGTCTGAATCTGCATTCAAGCTTGCCAGATGATCCTGCACAAGTCCACACAAAGGACAACAAATGTTTCAGAACAGAAAAGAAAATAAGTTTCTTCATACTAAAATCATTTTGCGTTGTGGTACCTGATCTTAAGAAGATGTTATTGTTGTTGCATAGGACAATGTCAGTGATCCTTAGAGGTAGATTTTCTGCATGTGAAGAATGATTACTGAGGTTATTGCTAAGGCAATGGAGACGAGAATGAGAAGACAAGACATTTGGAGCTTTGGTTTTTTCAAACAAACAATAAAACGTTGTAGTTACCCCTTTGTTTATAGCATAACTATTGTTCTTGTTTGTTGTATATCAGTTAAGATATGTAAAATGTCCTTTTCACTGACGTAAGATACTCTTGCAGATAGGTTAAAACTAGGTTAACTAAATAGTAAAACCTAAGAAGGTCTGTCTTAGTTATGCTTGAATTTGTAAACTTACTTTAGGCAATTGTTTAAAAAAAAAGTCCTATGCTTTTTGCCAACAATACGTATTCAGAATAGTTCCAAAAATCATGTGCTTGTTCGAGATTCTAATGAAGAAAACGTCTTGGTCAATCTATTTTTAAAATTCCTTTATTAGATTTTATATTATTATTTGTAAAATAAGTTTTCACATCTGAGCTCTCACGATAAAAGTTAGGTTGTTAATATCGTTTATATCGATCCTTAATGAATCAAATATATAACCTACCTACAAAATAAAACGAATTTATTTTTTATTAGATAAGTGATTAAAATTAATAATAATTAAAATTATCCAAATCTATATATATATATATATATATATTAAAATAAAAAATCATTCATATATATATTTTGTTGCTATTCAAAATATCTTTAATAAAATTTAATTATTAATAAGCATAACTAAATATTAATCAAGTAAAATTCTTAATTTATATAATTGAAAAGAGAATATTGAGTGATTTATTTATCACTAATGAATATAGTGTACACAAAAAATTTCAATTTTTCATAATAAGTAAAAAAATTAAATGAAAACATAAATCCCCATAATAATTATCATTATAGTATTTTAACTAGCAATGCATGTATTAGTAAGTAGTTATAAAATGTTAGGACCGCGGGCGAAAAACCTAGTATTAATAAAAAAAAAAATAAATTCAACTATCAAAATTTTCCATTCAAAATATATCAACTCAATTATTGAAAAAAATAACCTTCAAATAGATATCTGTTTACAAATTTTTTTTTTATCTATAGTACCACTTAAACCTCAAACTGCCTATCATTAAATAAATACTTTGTATTTGGTTTCTTCACAAACGATGTGTATATTTATTTTAGACAGAAATATTACCAGCTATACCCCTAGTGTGATTTTTGTTAAACAAATTTTGGTATAATTCAGGGATATAATGAGTCCCTATGGACCTGAAAGCAAATGGTTGTCCGAATTAGACTCTTGATAGTTATCCGACAATAGTATGTAACCTTCACGAGAGTTTAATGTTTCAAAACCCTCACGATCGTTACTTGTACACAATAAGAACTAAAGAGCATGTTTACAAAAGGCTTACAAACTTTTGCAAGTAATCCATATCAGCTAAATAATGGATGAAGCACGAACTTCGTGATACAAAGCTAAAGAGTGATTAAGAAACTCAAACCTAAATAAACCCGCAAACACACAAATGGGGGAACAAAACATATTATTTTTCCATAGTGATGCAAAGAAACCTGATGAATTATGTAATAAAACACACGAACAACGGTTATTAACTGGGAAAAAGAGTAGTACTTTAAAGTAGAGTTCTAATTGTAAATTTTGTAGTTTGTGATGTTTAGAACTTCTTGTAATTTGTCATCTCCAATAGTAAAACCCATTTAAAGTTTTCAAGACAACAAAAAGAGAAAAAGTCAAGGAGAGAGAGAGAGAAAGACACAAAAACAAAAAGAGCCAATACAAAAAAAGACACCTTAGAAGTTCTTACCAATTCTAAAAACGATATTTTAAGAACCTGATTCTTAGTTTTTGTTTCTTTTTGGTTTATTTTTTGAGTTTTTTTTAAAGAACCTCTCTTAAAAAACCTCTATTGGAAATGCTTTTAATTCTGTTAACTCTACTTTAAAGTGTGAATACGTGTCTCTCCTTTAAGCATCAACTCGTAAGTTGTATTAATCGTAACAAAGAAGAGTTATACTTTAAATTAGTTCCATACCAATCCCCTGACGTATTGTAGTGCATGGTAGCTTGAGCATTCAATTCCGCAGTCTGAAGTTCAGGCAACCATTGCTCCGATGTTCTACTCTCTGATTATGTAGCTAGATCTAGGCAATAATTAGTTTTCCTCCATACAATAATAACATAGCAAATGCATATAAACTTATAAAGTTAGTAGTGAATGTTTACATAAGAAATTGTGGTTATTCTAGCATACCTAAATCTGTAAACCATGACTATCTATTCTTAAAAAAAGGGACAACCCAGCTTATGTTAGTATCCTTGTGACTAGTTTTGATTCGAAAAATATTTTAAACAGGTCCCATTCTAACATCATATAAAAAGCTCTTTAACACCTTCTAAACCCTAAACCCTAAACCTAAACCCTAACACTCCCGATCATGGGTGACTGGAAATGACACGGTCTATGCTCCCAACGGTCAACCCGGAGTTTTTGGAATATCTCTGAATTCCTTCAACTAGCAATCCGAGCACACCAAATTTCCTGTTGAAAATCACTTTAGGATTTTAAATCTGACGGAGTAATACCCGATCATTAATTTGTCCGGAAAAAGACTGATATCATATGGTAACTTGCCATTTAAAACATTGTGTATACACTATATATATCTAATTTTGAACATCTTACAACCTGTTCTAATTTTATCCAACAGCCTAGTGTCCAACGTTTTACTGTACATATACAACAAAAGAGACATTGCAAATATAAAAAAACTGTCTTGGATGTTTCTTCAAGTCCAAAAGATATGGTCTCCCGCATACTGGTCATCTAACACTCAAATGAGTCATGAGTAACTAATTTACTCAGTGAGTCTAGCTCCCATTACACATTCAGTCCTAAACCTGAGCAAGCACGATAATTTTTAAGTATAACAAACAAATACTAGTATCATAACTTAGTACTTATTTAGTCATTATGAATCTCATTGTAGTCCTCACTTCTATATATAAAAGCATAAACTAATCCCGAAATCACAAAGGTAAAACTAGCCTAGGGAGTTAGCAATCACCATCTTTGTCAGAATTCATGATACATGAACATCCGACATTGCATAGTCATGAAGTGCACGGCCATAGGCTGCAATCCCGTGTCTTTGGGCTCTTGATACGTCACACGCCACACGCAACATCATGGTCACAGTTCACATTTCGTACGAGAATTCTTGGATAGCTAGTATATAGTAAGACTTGACATGATTTATACCTAAATACTTATCGATATAATTACCACAACAGTTTGTACTTGAGAACAAGTAGTAAGTTTCAGTATAAAACTCAACACACATTTCATATTAGTTCGTAAGAGTTTTACTCAAAGTAAACACTTGACGATTGATTAACGAACAAGACACTTTCCTTAACAACCATGAATATTCAAAACATATTCAATTATGCAGCACACTAATACATGATTCATCAAACTAACTATCTGGCACCTTAAGATAAGTTTTGAAACTGACGAAGGAGAGGATAGAATAGAATTGATCCTAAGAAATGCTTGCACAAACTTGAGAACTGTTATGATTTAGAATTGTTTCTAAAGCAAGTTCAACACAGCCATCCGAGAGATTAAACGGCTACAACGATCATCTGGACTAAAGCAAGTTCAGCAAGCAGTTTGTGACATGCACATGACCAGTAACGGATCCATGAATTATTTTTATGTGCCATGATATAAGCATAAAATTTTAATGTATTGTGTACTTTACTCGTATCATTATGACATAAATATCGTCTAAAACGTGTTACAGGCCACTATTTTCAGTGCAAGAATAAATAAGTAAATGTTATAAAGCCCAAAAATATGTAATGGCTGCTACTTTCAAAAAGTTAACAGATAAAAACTATTAAAATATATAAAACAAAAGATGTCAAGGTCATGAGAGGATATCCTGTTCGGAATCGCGCTGGGCGCTATCCGTGCGGCTATCCTGGACCTAGCAAGTTTTTGAAAAATCAGAATAAACTCGGGGGGTATACGTGGGAACTGGTTTTTAGTATTTTAGTACATTTTAGTTTTAATACATACAAGTTTCATCAAATTCCAAGTTAGATCATATAAACTGATAATTTTGGTTGATAAATGCCATTAGTTTTATCGGATGCCATTAGTTTTTCTCAAGAAAATAAAACAGATGCGTTTAGTTTAGTCATGCACAAAAAAAAGAAAGTAACCCAATACACCTATGTTTTGACAGATAGAAGACGAGTTTGATTTGTCTAAAAAAGTTAAACAAGAAATAAAATTAAAGAAAATACAAAAAGTTCAGAATTACCTTCTCTCACATCGGTAAGGAGAGCATAAGTGACAAGTCTGATTGTCTATAAATACAGCTATTTCTTCGTATCATCATATTGCATTGTGGGTTTTGTTTAGTAAAGCCCAAAATATGTTAAAAGTTTAAAATTAGTTGGCTAAAAATCGATTAAAACTCTGGGAAAGATCCGATTAAATGATTTAGGCTGTAAACTATACGGGCCTTAATCCCTACGGTACTCCTAGGCGACCGATTACGCGACTAGACGCCCGCGTTTTTGAACAGAGGAGGATATGGAACGTGAGTTTAGCGGTGTCAGCATCTTAAAATAACCACTTGGAAACCATATTTCTTACAAAATCCTACACAACTTAAATTATTTGATTATTTTACCGGTGTCAGGTGACACCCTTCTTTCCCAAGTAGATCCGCTTCTGCACATGACATTAATGAAGCAAGCAGGCATGCAGATCAGGTGCAATGCACATGCTCGGACAGGAGAAAAACAAGCAGGTGCACGGCACATGCCTGACCAAGCAGCTGGATTCCTTGCTAGCTCTGACCAGACATAGCAAGTCAATCCGCTCTTAACCATCTCTCGGCCAACATTCGACCAGACACACCTCATCCATCGGCTCTCTACGAGACCTATCACGGGCTGGTATGACCATTAGACAGTCCAGTGGGGACATTGAACTAGCTACTGATTATTGTTTTAGTCTAGACACGGCCAATTTCGAACTGAGTTTTTTACTGTCCTCATACACAAAAGAAGCAAACAAAGAAATTATTTCCTTCAAACTCAATACAAATATTAAACAAATTAGCATTTTCATCCAAGATTTCAAACTAATACCAGCTATGAATGAATTACATTTATGATTTAAAGTGTAAATATTCCTCCGAATGTTAATTTTCTCTTCCAAGTTTCGACACCGATATTGACTTCCGTATCTGAGTTGACACAATCGTGTCTTGTTACTTATGGAGCAATCAAACCAAACCACCAAGTCCACATTTACATTTGTTGGAGTCAACTCAACACCACGTGTCATTGTATATTATCCAAACAAGCACGTATAAGTTCGTGACAAGTTGAGTAAATAGAATCAGTAAACAGAAACAAACCCATTCAAACTTCGAGTGCACCATTTCCAATAAACATATGTATGTTGAGACATGAAAACAATATTTTTAAAAGCTATTTCAAACATCTAGTAATTAAGACATTGTCGCATTTTAGGTTTACAAGTATACGCATATATGGATTCAGCACCTAAGATCATCTATATATTGAGAGCTATATCTCATAAGTTTATTACCTCTCCATCAAAATCTAATTGAAGAAACAATACAATTGTTTTAAGTTAAAATATATGGCCATGAAGAATCTCTCATTTCTTGCAGTCCTATCTCTCCTAGCCTTAACTCTTCCATTAGCCATTGCTTCTGACCCAAGCCCCCTTCAAGACTTCTGCGTCGGCGTCAACACCCCATCAGATGGTGGTATGTACATGATGATGACTTCATAATATTTTTTTTGCCGTATTGTTTTTACTGATTTCTCATTTCTTATACTCTTTACTATTTGGTTATTTTTCTCATCAGTGTTTGTGAATGGAAAGTTCTGCAAAGACCCAAAGCTCGTCACCGTGGATGACTTCTTTATGGCAGGGCTTCAAAATGCAAGACCCGTAGCTAATGTAGTCGGGTCGAATGTCACAGCCGTTAATGTTAACAACCTTCCAGGGTTAAACACCCTTGGAATCTCACTTGTCCGCATAGATTATGGAGTAAATGGACAAAACCCACCTCACACCCACCCACGTGCTACCGAGATCCTCTATGTTGGACTTGGACAACTTCTTGTAGGATTTGTCACATCGAACGGAGATGGAAACCGTATGTTCACAAAACACTCAACGAGGGTGATGTATTTGTGTTTCCAGAAGGACTAATTCATTTCCAATTCAATGTGGGACGTTTTCCTGCGGTTGCATTCGCTGCTCTGAGCAGCCAAAACCCAGGTGTTGTCACTATTGCCAACTCTGTGTTTGGGTCTAACCCTGCGATTGACCCAAATGTTCTTGCAAGAGCATTTCAGTTGGATCCAAAGGTCACTAGTAGAAAACTATGAAATAGACACAGAATTTTTCGTGACAATAGTGTTTTTTCGTGACTATAGGACGAAATAGTCACGGTTAGTCACGAAAAAAAAAGCGTGTGTATACGATCGTGACCAAAATTGCCCGTGTCAAATCGTGACCAAAATAGACACGATGTAATCACAATTTAAAAGCGTGACTAAAATAGTCACCAAAATAACACAGAACCATTGTGGGCAACTTAGTCACGTTATTGCGTGTTTAAAACGTAGCTATTAACCAAAAAAACAAAAAAAAAAACTATTAATTAAACTACAGAAATATTTAAAACTAAATTTATATATCTTTTATTTTACATACAAACATATACATACATAAATACAACACACATATATATATATATTACATAATCATCCTTCCACCGGCTCCACCACCGCTTCCGCCACCAGCTTCTCCACCGACGCCACCAGCTTCTCCACAGAAACCTCCATCAGCTTCTCCCCCGACACCTCCACAGGTCTGGATGCTATGGCTGACGCGATGACTCAATCTGGTGCTGGAGCCACTGTTTGATCTGCTCGTCAAACTTCTTCCTCCGGCGTCAAGCTTCTTCCTCCGGCGTCAAGCTTTTTCCTCCGTCGTTAAGCTTCTTCCTCCGCCGTCAAGCTTCTCCCTCCTTCACAGTCAAGCTTCTGCCTCCTCCTTCTCCTTCGTCGGATGTTGATGCGTTTCTCCACCTTGGTCTCCTACTACGCCTCTGCGCAAGCCCTCCGTCCGTCGTATTGTTCAAATCCTTGGAACCGGTTTTTCAAATCCTCCAGATCTATACGATAAAATTAGTTAGCAGTGGAAAAGGGAAAGGGAAGAAGAATCACGATAACAGATTCACTCTTGGATTTTGCCAAATCAAAGGACTGTAGAGAAGGGAACGAAGGAAGACGCAGAGAAGGCGGAGAATAGAAAGGAGAGAGAGAGGAATAAAAGTAAAAGATCTAGTCCGTTGATTTTGTTCAATCTAATGGTTGATATTGTGATCCGCGTTATTAGAGTATGCACCAATCAGAGAATTAATTTAGAAAGGAGAGAGGAAGAAAAGCAAAAGATCTAATCGGTTGATTGTTTCCAATCTAATGGTTGATATTCTGATCCGCGTTATTAAAGTATTGGCCAATCAGAGAATTAGTTTAATATCAATGTCACCTACTGTGTTTTTTAATCTGTGTGTTTGCAACTTTGCATTGACAAAATACATACGAAACAAGTATAAATTCTCTATAACATTAACATCCTTATTTTTTAATTTTAGTAACCTCTCAATTACCTGTCCCTAACTAAAAAAAGGTTACTCGTGTCTCAATCATTTTTAACAAAATAATAATTATTTTAAGTTACGGTTATCATATATAATACGTTTTGTAAAGGATATCGACAAAATGTTTAAGAATACGCACATAGAGTATATAATATTTATTAACACTTACCACTTTAGTTTTGATAGTCTAGTTTGGAGTACAAAGTTTAGGATATATATTTAGAGTTTAGGGTATATGTTGAGTTTAGGATAGAAATGTAAGATCTAGGATTAAAGTATAAAATTAGATTTTAAGTTTTGATTTCAGATTTCTGGTTAAATTTATTAAATATAAATTTAGAGTTAAGATTTAAAATTTGGGGTTTGGAGTATGAGGTTTAGGGTATATGTTCATGGTTTGGGTTTGGGAAATGGAGTATAAATTTGAAGTGTTGGATTTGGGTTTAAATTTAAGATTCGAAGTCAAAGTGATCAAAATTACATTTTTTAGGTTTATAGATTTATAATTTAGTCTTTACAAGTCTTTTTGAGTGTTTAGGGATTTAAATGGTCACGTTTTATATACGTTTTGTAAACATGTCAATTTAGCCACTAAAGTTTTGTGACAAACCGTGGTTATTGCTAGTCACGAATATATGTGTGACCATTTCGTGTTTTTTTTGCCACGAGAAAGACACGAATTGTCACGTCCGAGTGCTTCGTGACTTTTTATGACTATTTTGTGACTTAATCAAAATAAGTCACGGTGCAATGTGACCAAAACGTGTCTATATCGTTTTTTCTACTAGTGGTGATCATGGATCTACAGGCCAAATTCTGATCATGAAATGAAAAATATTGTGGCACTTAAATTTTCTTCCATCCTTTGTTTGAATAAGGATCATGTATTATCTGTTCATCAGTATAACGTGACATTGTGTTAAATTTTTGTATTTCCCTTTAAGACATTTTCAGTGAATTACATGTCTCTTTTGGTCTTTCTTTTATTCCGTCCAGAATGTATTAATGCTCAGAAAAGTTATTTTGGCAAAAAGACTATTGTGCCTAATTAATTACAAAACGGAATCAGAATTGTGAGTAATAGAGAAAATGGCCATAACTCTTCCACGAAAAGACAAATTAGCCAAGTTCATCTATCACCTGCCAGAGGTGGACCCATGTAGACCAATGGGGTGCACCTGACACCCCTTAAATTTCTATATCTTTTATTTGTTTACTAAAGCCTAAGAGTGTTGGACATATAATGACAACACATGGTTGAAGTTCAAGAGAGGCATAAGAACACCTTTACATGGACGGCTAGGTGCTAAGCCTAAGAGTGTTGGATTTGTGCAAACCATTCTTGAAAAGGGGAACATGGTTGTCACATTTTGTTCTGGTGAAGCTCGTGTGCTGGCAAGTGAAGTTGTTAAGTTGATTCCATTGGACGGGGGTCAGCATGTAAGACTCAGGAAAGATGTTAGAGAGCCAATCACGTGATAGTTGTTAAGTTGATTCCATTACCAATTTACTTGACTATATGAGTTTCTTTGGGCTGGCCAAATGCATTGTTTAACATTTCCTTGAGCTGAGATGGTATGTGTTTTGGAGGCCTTTGTTAATAAAAACAAATACAAAGCAGAAGTTAATCTTTGCCAAAAAAAATATTTGGAGAAGTATCTTCACCAACATATGATATAAGTTAGATTTATTAAAACAGAGTGACAAATTTCCTCGGCTTTCAATTTAAAACCAATTGGCAGTAAGTAGAACGACCCAAGTATTTTATATATTACTTAAGTCCCATTCATATTTCTAATGTTGGATTTTATCTCCAACACCCTCCCTCGAGATAATGGTGTATATAACCATTAATCTCGCATAATCCCTCATATCCTTTCCAAGACAATACTTTTTTCTAGCAATCTCGGCGGAACTTAACCTTCTATGAGCCATCAGCTAATGGGATGATCAGGCCATTTTTCGGGCCGGATTAATGGTTCAGTGTGTGGGCTCGCTCTGATAACCTAGACTTTCAACTTAAAACCAATTGGCAGTAAGTGGAGTGGCCTAAGTCTCTTATATATTACTTACGTTCCTTTCATATTTCCGTTGTAGAATTTTCTCTCCAACACCCTCCCTTGAGATAATGGTGCGTATAACCATTAATCTCGCATAATCCATTATACCCCCTCCGAGATAATGCTTTATTTTCTAGCAATCTCGACGGAACTGAGCCTTCTATGAACCATCAGCTGACGAGATGATCAGGCCACTTTCTGGACCGGATTAATGGGTCAGGGTATGGGCCTGTTCTGATACCATGACAAGTTTCATGTGTTTTCAACTTAAAATCAATTGGAAGTAAGCAGAGTACCCCAACTCTTTTATATATTATTTAAGTCCAATTCATATTTTCAATGTGAGATTTTATCTCTAACACAGAGCATATTTATTGATAATATTACAGTATGTCACATGATTAAGAGATGAAGAATTCTTCATAGCATAGACGATGTAAAATGAAGATCAAATTCGGACGTGGAAAAACTCTTACAAAGGCAGAAAAAGTGATATCAATACTATTAAATTAGTAACATGACCAATTAATGTAGATTAAGGGTCTGACTGGTTCAAACGCAGCGGTTGCGGTTGCGGCTGCGGACGTTTGCGGATGCGGGTGGTTGCGGTTTCTAGCGGTTTTAAGAGATTTGTACGACTGGTTCTGCGGTTAGAAATTGGTGCGTTTGCGGGATACTTATGACTGGTTAACTACCAAATACAGCAGCGGTTAAATAATAAATTAACAATATTTACATTTTATACAATTATAAAAATATCAAAAATAATAATATTATAATAAATATAAAAGTTATATTTAGAAAGTTATAGTTTAATTTTTTAAAAAATATAGAAAATATTTTTATTTTAAAGTTTTATAATATTAATTAAAATGTAATAGATATATTTTAGCATTTTTATAATTCCAATTTAATTTTTTATTGAATATTTTTATTTTTGTATTTATATTTTTTTGGAAAAAAGAAATTTTTTTATCCTCCCGCAACCGCCCGCAACCGCAAACGCTAGCTGGAACCAGCTTTTGAATTTATGAGGTTCAGAGCGATTTAGAGCGGTTTGAAGCGGTTTGGAACGGTTTGAGCGATTGTTGCGAAACGCCAATAACCGCTACCAACCGCAAAAGCTGCGTTTGCGGGTGGTAGCGGGAAAACCAGTCATACCCTTAATTATTAGTGGATGGTTATATGTAGGATTAATAACATAGGAAAATAAAATGATCTTATCCTGATACATTAGTTACAAAAAAAAAACAAAAGGTAAATAGAATACATACGTTAGTGGACGGTTTATGTCAAATTATTTTATTCTACTAAGGTTCTAATGTGTTTTACTAAAACCTATGATTTGTTTTTTTCACCTGGTATTTTTTATGAAAAATACCTAATCTAATATATTAAAACAAAAGTCATGACTTCTTTTCATATGTGATTTTTAGTTTGGATCATTCCTAGAAAATATCATATTTTACATAAGTTCATTATTATATCTTTTAATATCTTTATCTTTTTATTTGAAATACAAATGAATATATTTAAAATGTTCTATTTTTTTTAAATGTTCTAACGAAATATTTTTAAAATCTTCTTAGAATCTTTTTAATTTTACTTTCAAAAATTAGTTATTTTTTATTTAAATTATCATAAAATATAATTAGAAATAAAAATTGAATATAGTTTTGGTTTATAAACGAAAATGAAATCAAACGAGACTCCAGCAACTATTGGTAAAATAACGAGAATTAATATGGATGGGAATTTGAGTGCACATGTGACTGGTAGACAGCCATTGTGGAAGGTCTCACCTGGAGATGCAGAACTGCTATCAGTTTGTGAAGTCAGTGATGCCATACAATACAATAGTTATGCATAATTCTCTCAATCATATGAACCATGGCAGGTTCTGTCCACCCCTTGAAAACAATGATAATATGAAATAATGTCCTTGAGTTAGTCATTGTTTGTTGACAACACAATTCTGTGGCAACCAGCAGAGATATATCATCTCTCTTGACTCGTACTGAGACTAAGATTTGACATTACAAAATAAATCTGATAGCTCAACCGCTATTCAAAGAGAAAATCGAATTAGAATCAAAGTAAATCGAGTTAGCTGAACCTCATTCAGAGGAGGAGACAGTTGATCGTTAAAGATTAGCTTGATCGATCAGCACTCATAGTACGCTGGCGAAGGTGATGGAATATTGTATTGAGATAAGATGGATAAGCCATGCTAGTATGTTTTGGTAATAGCACACTGTCCACAATCGGAGGCGGTTTCAGACTCGTCGACAAGATCTCGTCTCTCACCTGAGTAGAAAATAGATCAGGGGATATGATTGTCTTTTGCTTCCTTAAAATTTATGTAATTTTAAAAATGGAAATCTTGATAATGTAAACATGAATAAGTGTACTTCATATGTGTTTTTTTGCAATTTTCCCAAGAAGTTTTGAGATTATGTGTACAAAATTATTTAAGATTTTAACAGGAAACTAGATTTTGACCCGCGCTTTGGAAGCGCGGGATATATAACAGATGAAAAATTTCATTAACAACATTATAAATGTTTTTTAGATTTGTAAAAAAATTCTATTTAAAATCAACCCTTTTAAACCGGATCTAGACCCAAATGTGAACCAGTAAATCCATATCTAACTAATTTTGGTTTTAATAAACATTCATTATTTTATAACCCTATAAAACTAAAAAAAATGCTGGCACCCGAAGCCAACCAGTTGAACCAATAGGTGACTGATGTGTAATCCAATTTGAATTTTCTTATGGTATTTGATTTAAACTGTTATTTTCAAATTTTAAAAATTAATTTCAATATTTGCATAGATATTTAAATACTTATTAATTTTAATCTTATTGTATTTTTATTATGTCGTAACTCCAACTTGTTAAAAAATTGTTTAAATGATCTATTTATATTTTAGCAATATAAATAAAATTGATTTAATTTTTTTCTTTATTTTTTAAACATGATTTTTGTAATTTAATATTGATATGTGTATTTATATAAAATGAAATAAATTATTGACCAATGGCTCACCCGCGATCAGCACAATAACCCAATGACCAAAAATGGTGTTTGATGTATATGTCGGGTTTAAAAAAAGTTGATTTGAACATATTTTACTTTTTTATTTTCTTATAATATCATTTATTAAATTTTAACAAAAAGATATATGATTTATATATTAATTCTATGTATTGATCATATCCCAAAAGTTAATATGTTTGTTTGTTGCTTCTAATGAATATGGTATAATCGAGGATTAGGTATAAACAAATACTTATATTCTTAGGGTTAATTAATCTACACTTACTGTTAGACTTGAGCGATGAAGTTTTAGAGTGAGATGGAGTTTAAGATTTTAATGAATATATATATATATATATATATTTAAAATTCAAAGTAAAAAAATTAAAATAGTTTAAAATGACTTTTCGAAATTTCAGAACAAAATTTACCTAGTTATTTTAAATAGTATAAGGTTGTAGTCAATTTTAAACACAAGTTGGATCCAATTTTTTTATTCTATCTTAATAATATTGATTTTGACACCCATTTCCCATTATGGAATTAATTTTTGTTTGACAAAAAAATTAATTAAAATTAAAATGTGTACATACTTTATATATTTAATTTTTCAGTGTCCGTATTACAAAGGTATATAAATATTGACTTATTTATTATCATATTTGTTATAATAATACCATGTATTTTCTGAAAGTGAGATTAATTGTTGAATTTGAAATAACTTATATATTATAAATTTTAAAATTAGTGTTTTTTCCGCCAACCCAAAAATATGAAGACTTAAATTTTTGATTTTTTTTTTAATTTAGCGAAATCTTTTGTTTGTCTAAAAATATGTAACCGTTTTGTATTGTAATTCAGTTAATACTATACGGCCATTAAATTAAAGCTGGCTGATTGCAAATGTTTTGAAATATATTTTGTTTACTTATTGTTTGTTAAGATATTGTGTATATATATATTTTTTACTTATTGTTTGTTAAGATATTGTGTAAATAGTATTAATGCTAAAAGTATCGCCACACTAAAGAGATTCTAAATAATGTTGATTCGGCAATATGTTTGATCTAAGATTTAGTATTCTGTTTTAAATAGTTTTTATAAAATTTATTATATGGTGTTATTACTGCAAGAATATTTGTTAAATAGTTAAACCAGATTTCTCTTTAGTTTTAAATTGAAAAGATTTCGCCTATATTCTACCAAATACTTAAATAGATACCAAGAAGAATACTGCATATTTATACGACAAATTTTCTATATATCCTCTATCATATATGTTGTGGAGTTATTGAGAAGTGTTCTTGGATATCAATACAATATCATAGAAGTGTTATTGGTTAAAATGTTATTATATAGATATTCAGGACTGGCCCTGAGAATTTGCGAGTATGTAGATGTATCTATGTAAAAAAAATTTTATCCGGCTATCAAATTTTGATATTAGCTATAACCGGCTATCACAACAATATAACAATATGAGGAGTAAGTCTTTTAGATGGTGATATATAAAAAAATATTGAATCATCTCAACCTTGCAAGAACAAATACAACATTAGCATTATAGATGATGGAAACGCACAGAAGCTTTTTTTAAGTGGCCAAAACGATTACGTTGGCTCTGCTGTGTCCCATTTTGTCTCCCACAATGTATAAGCGATGAATTAGCCACTTGCCAACACAACACAGAGAAGAAAACAAAAGGACCAAATCATAAAAAGAATATTGAGAAAAGTGAGTAATAATAAATGTAGACTGACGAAAGGAGAGATACCTTTTGTTGTTAAAAATCTTCAGTACCCGAAGTGTTAGAAAAGTCATCGAGTGTGGACATTGCATAATCACAGCTTTGTTGATAAAGATCATTGACACTGAAGCACTGAAATAGTGAAATATGGAACAAGTGCGAGTAAATTGCATTTCAACTAACAATACGTTTATCAACAAAAGAAACCAAGTCACTCGAATCAAGAACAAAACCATAAAATGAGATCTTAGCAAAATCAAGTGGTAGGGTTTCCCAAAAAAAAAAACTCAATTCGGGCAAAGAAGTATATTCCTAGTCGTTGGCTTTCCTTCATCTCGATTGATTCACCTCCTCTCCTGGCCTGAGAATCAGCAGCGACCATGACACCTTAGAAGAAAAAAGCGAGTGTGGTTGTTCCTTCCGCAGGCGTCACCATCTGTACAGCTTCTTACTAAACTCATCAAACTGAAACCCAAACAAAAACTAAAATCAACAACCCACACTGCTTAGCGGATGAACACAAAAGAATCTCATCAAAGAAATAAAATTCACATATGTTGTTTGGGGAAGATCAGTGGAGGACAGAATAGAAAAATCATCAAGCATATTGTTGCCAATCGTAGGAATGGAAGTCTCGAAACCATTTGTATCAAGCTTCATCTATATAATCTTCGACAATCAACGGTAGTGATATAAAATCAAACAGAATAGATGTCGTTTAGTATTATTAGGGATTTAGGGTATATTCCCTTGCTTGCTGTTTGAATAAAAAGAATTACTAAAATACTGATTTTAATTAAAAGCATAGCTTAAAAATAATCCAGTGGCAGAGAATTGTAAATACTGTTGAAACAAAAGGGCACCTCAAAAAAGGGCCTTCTGTTTTAATAGTATTGATACAAATATATGAATAGTAAATCATTCGTAAATTAAGCTGCTCAAGGAAAATGTACATATGATCAGAAAACAACTTAAATGAGTACAAAACATGGGTTATTATATAGAACAAAAAAATAGAATCATAATTATCTTCTTATCTTGTCTCTTCATATGCTTCTTCTATATTCTATGTGCATTTATATTATTCTCTATGATTATTAATATTTAAAATGTTAGTAAGGTGAAATCCTAAGATGAAAGCCCTTTGGTGCAAAAACTCTTGGAAACACCATTAGTTTATCCCCTCCCATCTCCTCCCATCTGCCATTATAGTCAATTCAGCACACAGTATTAACAACAATACAAACTTCCGAAATCAAATCACAATAACTCCAAAATTTAAAATAAAATCTTTGAACAAGAACCGACCTGTATCTTGTAACAAAATAATGGAGGAAGCTCGATATCTCAACAATCCCTAGTTCCTTTCCAGGGCAAAGCCTTGTCCCACCTCCAAACACAAAGCATGAGTTTTGTGACTCCAAGCTCTTCTCCTTCATTCACAAATTCAGCAAAACACGTTTTCAAAATCATTCGTTTCATGTTTTTAAATAGTTTTATAAATTCATATCGAGTTAAAATTAAATTTTATGTTTATAATTTAATAAGACAGTAGTTTCAACAAATGGACTACTAATATATTTATAATTATATATTCCCTCTGTTTTATAAAAAATGTCCCTTTGACATTTTCACACAGATTAAGAAAATGATTGAAATGCATTAAACTTATGATTAATTACACATATTCAACTAATAATTTTTGAGATAAATAAAATTATTTATAAAATCAATACATTTATAATTAATTTTAAGCTGAAAGTTGCATTGAAATTCTAAAATGGCACTCTTTTTGCAACAAGAAAAAAAATCTAAAGTGATACTTAATATGTTAATATGAAACAGAGAAAGTATAATTTACCTTTAAATATATTAATAAATACAAAACAATAGTATAAAACTGCATTTATTGTGAAACAGATGCTTACCATCCATCTCCATGGATTAAAGATCAATGGGTCCTTGTAAAGATTTGTGTCGTAATTAATTTCTCTCGTGTATACGTAAATTCTCCATCCTTTTGGAATTAAATAACCTACAATTATTAAAGATCATGATCACAATATTAAAATCATTTAAAAACACACACGGAAAAGGTTTATATTCTGCCAAATTTATTGGAAAATAAAAGAAACCATGGAGGGCTCTCACAAAGGAGAATGCTTTCATCGCTGGATTTGGTTGGTGTTCATAATACACTCTAAATCATTGATCTACTCTAAGGTCCACCACATGCTCACATTATTTCTCTTTTTTTTTGTTTATGAATTTAAATTTACAAAGTTATTATTAAAAATAACAAGAAAACTGAAATAAGAAATGTATACACGTACCGTTGATTTCCATGTCGCGGGTAGTTTTCCTCAGGACCCCATTAACGATTGTTGCCAGTCTTGATGTCTCTAAAATCACCTGTAATTTAAAATTTTAATATTTATTACTAATGGCTAATGATTTTTAATTGTAAGATACACAAATGTTGATTACTCACAGCTCGAGTGAACTTCATTGACTTCACATTCTCTAAATCGAGTGGGTCGTCTTGTCGTTTTCTTTCCCTTATAGTCAAATGCTCTCTCTGCAATTCCAAAACAGCCAAATATCAAATAAGTTAACCATATTAAACTGGAGGATCATTAGACCGGTTTTGTCTTTTCAGGGGACATACTCTGAGTTCTTCAAGAGCTTTTGGATGATCATGGAGGTACTTAAGAGCCATCATTGAGGTAGTAGACACAGTTTCGTAACCTGAATACAAGATCGTTACGACTTGGTCTCTTATCTCTTCATCGGTTAATGGGTATCTGTTGTCTTCCTTCTTCATCAAGTAACCTAACATGTCTGTAAATGTTTCTCCAGAATCTTTACGCTCTTGCATCAACTCGCTAAGTAACCTATCAATGTTCTTTCTTGCCTAAAGAGGAACCAATAAGGGCATCAGCATCAATGAACCTTAAGGGAGGTTCATAACTTTAATTTTTTATTATTATTTTTTAAAATTTTTCTGTTTGATTTTTTTTTAAAAAAAAAAAAAAAAAAAATTAAGCGGACCAATCACGGGCCGCCACATGGCGTGGGGCCCGCGATACAGTGATGAACCAGGTTCATCCCAGTGACCCTGCAAGAGCTGAGTTCACCAAAAATAGAATATTTTAATATTTTTTTTTTTGGGAAAGGTGTGAACTTCTGCATTGAACCTTCAATGCAGATGCTCTAAAGATTCAGTTTATGTTTTTAATTCAAATTTCTTTGGAACGTCAAGATCAAAGATTTTACTTGGATTCCACAACGATAATTTGTGCCGGGTAGATCGATTGGGACGGAGAGAGTTCCAACAACAAGCTTGAAGAACTCATTTTTGAATTCTTCAACGAGTGGTTTTCTTAAATTTCCAGCGATTTGTGACAAAGAAGATAAAAACGCCATCTGCGCGAAAAAAACATATTTACATGTATTATCAGTTATTTAATAATATGCCCATCCTGCCATCCATAGAACTAAGCTTCCCACACCCACAGCATGTAAGTTGATTTAATATATTATTCGTATAAGTTAAAATTTCTCCTGAGCAAAGAAACAAAATAGTATAAATGTGTTTATTTATCTTTTCTTCGTAAGAACTATATCTTACTAATTAAAGTTCAAAAAAAAAACTATATCTTACTAATTTACCTATACAAATTAACAAGTTTGTAATCATTATTTTGTTAAATAGAAATGTTTTGGTCATTCCCACACCACAGCATGTAAATTGTTCAAAAACATTATTTACTTCAAAACAGAGAAAATTACTTTTTGGAACGAGCATTTAATTCCAATGCCTAGAACTATCATAATAATTTTGATATAATCGATTCACCTAAAACTGCTTGATTATTTTTTCAAAGAATATAAACTGCATAATGAATTTAACCTATTGAGAACTTTATATCCTCATATTGTAAAGGTATATAGACTTAAGAAACAGAGAGACGAGAGTGAGAGAACATACATGTTTGGTCTTATCCTGGATATCAACATTCTCAAGCTCACTCCATTGACCAAGATAACTTCTCATGAAGTAATCGACTTTGGGCAAGATGTGATCTCTCATCATGGCTGAGCTTATGAGTGAAAGAAGCGAGCCTCTCATAAGGCGGTGGCTCGAACCATGAACCGCAGCCATGTTGCAAGTCCCGAGAATGTCAAGCATCGATTGTGGATAACCAGGAACCAAACCTTTCGATTCGTTCTTTAAGATGTATCTGTTGATCTCTGTGTCCATCGAGACTAACGTTGGACAACCAAGGAGATGCGATTTGAAGAAACTCCCATATCTGTTGATTCCAAGTTAGTATTTAAGAGGAAAACAAAATCTTGATTTGTTTATTTTGAGTATTTTTTTTTTACCGGAGTCTTTGGTTTCTCATGAAGTCAGGGCCTTGTTTGAGGAACTCGGTTGTTTCGCCAAAGATTGGCCACCCCATGGTTCCAGGAGGGAGATTAGTCTTGTTGTATCGCATTTCGTTCCATCGGAGCAGCGCAGAACAGAGCAAGACGAGGACAAAGAGAAAACCAATCATCACCATCACTATTCCCATCTCACTCTGTTCTCGTTGTTCCTTTTTTTTTTTTGCTCTGCGTTTAGAGAGAGAGTGAGGGAGAGAGAAGGTGATTTGAATGTGGTTGAGACTAGAAGAGTGTGTTTGTAAGTGTTTATATAGAAAGCTACGTCAAGTGCATCCTATTTAGAATACCCTTCATAATAATGTTTTGGATGAAATATTATTAACAGTGTAAACTGTAAACATTGTACTTTTTTAAAGTTGTGATCATTTTTTTAAAAGAAATTCCAAGTTCCTAATATTGGTCAATAATTTTTCCAAATATTCTGAGACAGTTTTTAAAATCAGAATTAACAATTTGTATCATAAGGATTAAATTTGAAGCATTAAAAACGAAATTCATTATATTAACTTATGATACTTCTAGTATGTAAGATACTAAAACTGTATTATGTACATGCCTTTACGATAACATATTTGCTAAGATATTGTATTTTGTAATATATATATATATATATTTGGAAATAATGTAAAAAGAAAAAGAAATTATACAGCAAATATGGGTGTTTCTTTTGTAAAAACTTACACTCTTAGATATGGTTGTTCAAATCGAACTAGGTTTACCGGATCAAGCCGAAGCTAGTCTAATACACTTTTTCGAAAGTGTGTTCTAGGAAAACCAACTACACCAAGCATATGGACCAGACTGCTCATGCGAAAGACCAACAAATGAATAATCCATATCCCGCCCACAAAAATCCTACAGTTCACAATAAAAATGTAACCAAATTTGTTCTCAACTATGGAGAATAATATTCTGTTACTACGAATACTCACAGAACATATACTTTTATTTTCATTTGCTCACTTGCCTCTTCTTTTCATAAACCAATAAAAATAACTCACTTGCTTCTTCTTTTCATTTTTTTTTTTTGTAACAAATTTTTGGTTGTTTTCTTTATACTTTTATTTTCATTTGGTGTCTTCTTTACGCTCAAATCATACTTATTATGATTTATTGAGGGTATTCAATATTTATTTTAATAGTGAGAAGGTAAAGTAGGAAGAGTGTCACTTTTTTTAACAAAAAAAAAGAGAGTAAAATACAAAATTAAAACCACCAACCCATTCCTCAAGATCTTAGACATGAATAGTTGTTTGGTAGTTGGATGAAGAAGATTCGCTTTTCAGTTATTATTAAAGATTGTGCTTGCTTTATTAGTGAATCTTGATGGGTTTTGTTGTAAGCTAAGCGGTAGAAAATTCAGTAGTATATTGGTATTATTAGTTACTTTTATTCTGGTTAAACAATATAATACTCAGCTCGTGATGGTGTTATGATTTATGAAAATAGGTGTTACGACTTGCAGGTTCTCTCGCATTATCAACACTGACGCGGTTTGGAGATGGATTGTACTAAAAAGGCTTTGAAACTTCTATTTTTGAAGCGTTTCCCAACGTTAAGTTATGAATTACTCTCACAAAAGAAAAATTAAATAAAAAAAGAACAAAATACACTATGTTTCGCTCACAGCCTCACACACAACCTAGCAGTTATAAAAGATATCAATCACACTTTTGGGCACATCAACGAAACCAAACAAATATTTACGAAAAGATGGTTTAGTACGTTAGGTATTGTTGTAAACCTTGGCAAAGAACACACGAATTATAAGAATGTATCTCTTCTTATTAGCTTAAGAAAACTAGCTCAAAAACTTAAGCTCTCACAATCACAATATTCCTCTCAACTCTCATCTCTCTCTCTCGACATCTTTATATATAGATGTTACAATCATTTTCCTATAAGTAATATCATATCTAGATATATCACAATCTCTTTATCTTTATCTTTATCTCTTTATAATCTCAACACAAATAGAATTAGGATTACTTTTCTCTCAATCTTCTTTCAAGCTTATCCCAACAGTAGGGTCAACCATTAAAAATAATTTTAGTGAAAGTTTAATAACGATAATTATGTATGTAGCGTAATGAATATCGTATCACTTTTCTCATAATTGTTTTTTGTCAATTGTTCATATTTTTAAAACAAGTGTTTATTGGCAAAAGTGTCATTCTGAAGAATAACTCTATCGACTGTGTCGATATATACATGAAAAAAAAATCACACCTCTTATATAGCCTCAATTGATAGTTAAATCTACACAGACATTTATGCTCCATAGAATATAGCTTAGGTTCACATTCTCAAAATTATCCTGCAAAAGATGAAACATTTTTATCTTTGAGATAAAAGCCAACCAATTAACTAAGTTAATAATTATATCCACCTAATATGAACAGTTAGTCTCACTTCGGATCAGAGATTTTCATATCTCCGACACACAATATTATTCTGTAACCAGAAAGTCAAATGATTCATCATCCATTTGATCTTTAATACAACACCCTAAGCCATTAAATGTGCCATGATCAGAATTTGGGGGATCCAAAGGTGGCTATTTTGATAATCCATGCGGAGGATCTTCGACACCTCCTCCTCCTCCTCTTTTTTAGTGTGTGTTTCGTCCAACATTCTGCTTCAAGAGATACTCAAAAGTTTCAAAGTTTTTTTAATAATGCATGTCTTCAGTGAGCAAAAAACAAAACATAACATATGTCGGTACCGCTTGAGTCATATACTTTGTTTGGGATTTTTCCTTTTTTGATAGGTGTCTTGATAACCAAGAGTTTGGCTTGTCCATTAAGTGGATCATGTATAAAAGAGAAAACCTTCAATTTTGAATCACAAATTTGTTCCGGTTAGGAACATGCCCATATCTATGCATTTTTGTTCTTATGGATGACATTTACTAAGTTTTCATATTTTATTTTCTTTAAAAGTATTTTGCTACATGCGATAAATTTGCTGAAAAAAAAGAGAATGTTTTCAGTAAGTAACTCTGTTATTTTCTTAACGCGTGTTCTACCATTTATTTAATATAATAATCAAATTTAAGTTCTGTATTTGAAACTTTATTTAAGGATAGGAATTTAAGAAATGGTACTTGAGGTTGAGGGAAAGGAATGGCACATGGGCGCCACCCGAAACAAACCATTTGATCTTTTTTTTTTGTGTCACTAAACAACCCATTTGATCAAAGCTATGAATTTTTTATTAAAAAACACATAAAGCTGAAAATGAATACTCATATTTTCTACAAAATTGTTTTCTTTAGGACTAACAAAGAAAGTTCACGTGCAAGTTCCAACAAATGTCCATCAAAGTGAAAGTCAAGTAGTCAACTCATCGTTTCATTAGTGAAAAAAAGAATTTCGTTTGCAAAACATCTATTGCCTATTTACACTTCTCTGAAAAAAATCTCTAAAATCACATTAAATTTATTCTCTTTGGACTCCTCTGGATCTCTTACAGATTACAACATTATCGGTTTGTTCAGACTGCAAGTTTGACTTATGGTCTGCCATTGATTATTTTAAGTGGTATACATGTATCTACACACTTACAAATGTGTTTCGAAGTTTCTGTCTTGGTTACAAGTTACAACTATTTAATGCCGGTAAGTAACACAACACAAACAACAGTTAATAATCTTCTTCAAAATTAAACAAATGTACGTGACAGTAGAAGTATGCTTAG
Source organism: Brassica napus (assembly GCF_020379485.1). Classification (NCBI taxonomy): domain Eukaryota; kingdom Viridiplantae; phylum Streptophyta; class Magnoliopsida; order Brassicales; family Brassicaceae; genus Brassica; species Brassica napus. Next base: position 11,444,596 of record NC_063437.1, read on the forward strand.
TCAAATGGTTTGATTGGAAATTTATTAATATCTAAAATTTGGGTTTCCGATATCGCAGAAAAAGTGAAATAATACAAACTAATGAAAAAATACTTACAAAAGATTTTCAACAAGAACAAAGAATACAGTAAAACATAAATCTCATAAATAGTTCAAGTAACACAGTCATACGTATACGTGTATTCTCACAAAACAAATATAATTATCACTAATGATGCCAAAACAAATATAGAATTATCAGTAATAATATTTTTATAGTTTATAAAAGTATAATTACCCCGCATTTAAAAAAATAAATACATGTGAGCTTTAATTTTGGTAAGTCCTCGTATAAAGAAAATTATACATATATATATAATAGTTTAGATGTAGTTACATTTTATTGGTTGTTTTATTCTGGTTTTGTTATCTAAATCATCTCAAGTTTGAATAATAAAATGACCATTTGACGTAAAAAAAAAACTGTGGCCATTGAACGCACGTATGGGTGAGGGCCATCGGTGTCTGCATTCACTAAAATTGACCTTTTTAACTTTTTGGCTTAATCCGAAAATATTTTTACTAGTTATGAGTTAAATTTCCTTAAATTAGTATTTCTTTTTTGAATGATATATTTTTTGTTTTCATTTAAATTAGGTGAGTTTTACATGTTCATACATAAAAATAAATATTTGTAAATAACAAAAAGATAATACTTGATCATTATTTAATTTTTGATTTGTTTTTATTTTTGAATTGTTTTTAAACTATATGTATGAAAGTAAACACAACATCATTTTAAATAATATTACGTTGGTGTCTTAATCAAACATGTGATTGCATATATATTAATAATATTGATTACTTATTTTTTGGTCTTATTGAATTGCATTTATTTTTCAAATTGAACTAAAATAAAATCAGGATAATTTTACTAATTCCATTTATTTTCTTTGTTTTGTTTTGTCAGAATCATAAACATAATCACGTACACTAAAATCAAATTGGTAGCTTTGCATCCATATGGACAATAAACAACGATTACAGACTGTCTACTCCTGAATTCTGTGTCCGTGGTATATAAATGAGTTCTGAGCTGTTGAAACTTCTCTTCAAGATCTTTATATATTCTAAGTAACTTGTAAAAACTGAAAATTCTATTGGTTCCGAAACCATCTTCACAAATTGGGAACAAACCGTTGTAAAAATAACAGTAAACTGTCTTAAATTCTTCATACACTCCATTGACCAAATAAGAGTTTCTAGCTCCGAGTGAAGTGGCGACTGACTCGCCCTTATATTTCTCGCTCCCATTAAACCATCCAAAACCTTTCAGTGTATTATACCATTCTTGTCCATTTATGTTCTTAAGTCCCGACATTTAGCATTTAAATTAGTACATGTAGAAACTCAATGGTTATGGATCTTTTGAATAAAAAGATTTTACATTCATTTTTAAATTAGTGGTAATGGATCAATAGAGTATCATTTTTTCCATTTCTATTCTGAATTAGTGGTTATATTCTAAAACATCTTAAATACATTAACTTCTTATAGGAAAGGTTGGGTATTTGGTAACCAAAAATTAAAAATATACATGATAATCCGAAGTACATAAAAACGAAACAAACAAAAAAAATCTATAACCTGTAAAACAACTAAAATAAAAATTCAAATATTAAAAGTACAATCATAAAACAAAAATTAAGTATGATTTGTCAGAATTCTTAAAGCCATAATATTTAGAAAATGAAATTAGTTGTTAAGTTAGCTCTTTAAAATTAATGTGAGTGTAATAAATATTAGTAACTAGGTCTTATCCAGGACCATGTGCTATAATATTTTTTTTTAATTATATCTAAAATAAAATTTATTATTATTTAGATTTTATTATTTTTTACTTATATTTTAATATAAAATTTTATTTAAGTAAAGATAAAATAAACCATTTTTAATTTAATATCTATTAAAGATAGATATGTATATATTTAAATTTATAATCTTAGATAATTTTTTATCTATTTCTTTTGGATTAAAATATATTAAATCAACTTGTTTAAAATTATTTTTAAAAATTGATATAAAAGTTGTATAATTATCAAAATTATAACTAAACACTATCTATAAAATTTATAGATATATAAAAGAAACAAATAATATTATTTAAAAATTTATAATATAAAAAATTGTAAAAAAATTAAAATCTTTTTAGTGATAAAATTGTATAATTAACTAGAAATAACTACATTTAAAATTTTGAAAATATTATTTTATTTCTATTATTATGTTATTTAATGTCATATTTGAATATATTTACTAGGAGTGGACATTTCGGTTTAATTACGGGTTCGGTTTAGGTTTGGTTTAGGTTTGGTTCGGTTTGATTTATTTGGATCTAGTAAAACCTTAACCAAAGTCAACCTAAGTTAGCTTGGTTCAGTTTGTGTTTGGTTTGATTCGTTTTAATTTGGTTTCGTTTGTGTTCGGTTTGGTTTGTGTTCGGTTTACTTTGGTTTTGTTTGTGTCTATTCAGTTCAGTCGAGTTGATTTTTTAGTTTTTTCTAGTTTAATTACAAATATAATTTTTAAAACATAAACCAATCATATTTGACACCAAATCATTATTTTTTATATTTAAATGTAAAAGTCAAACATCACAAATTAAAATGTAAAAGATGTAATACAATAATGTTATACTATTATTCTCAAACCTTATATAAATTCATTAGTAATTTTTGAGTTTTGATGTTAATGTATGAGATTCATATGTTTATTGTATTGTTAGTTGTGTTTATTCTCTTTATTTAGACGTAAAATATATAAATTTATATTTAGTTGTTTAGGTTAAATAGTAAAATATATTAAATTTTAATATTATTTAATTATTCATATTAAAAAAACCCTTCGATTTTTCAGTTCGGTTTGTTTTTTTGTCTATCCCTAAGATTTATTTTAATGATGATATATAATTACCTATCGTATACTAAAAAGTTTACCAAAAATATAAATAACTGTTAAATGTAATTTTCTATATCATATTAACCATAAGTCATGTTATCATTTCTAGAATTTCAGATTTTATTTATCTAGTGAAGTGATAGTAAAAAAGACATCTGTCAAAATAATTTTGCAAACAATGTCTAGGAGATTTGTAATAAAAAACATTAAGAGAAAACAAAATTGAATAGCAATAGTAATAATTGCAATTAGTTGCAATAATGTTAATCCACGTACTAAGAGTATCTATGTAATTAAATTATAAAAATATATTAAATAAAAAGGAAACTGAAAAGAAATAGTAATGATTATAGTTAGTTGTAATAATTTCATTGATTAATGATATTTATGTAATAGCTATTGTAAGAATTAAGGTAAACAAAAATGATTAAAAATAGAGTTATTATTTAATTTTTATTAGTAAATTTTCGTAAGAATTCTAGTTATTTTTGTCAAAAAAAAAAATTCTAGTTATTTAACTTTTTGGAGAGTCAAAATCATCTAACATATTGAAATGGCCGAGCTGTTGTAGATTGATATTTAAAAATAGATATTGAAACTAAATGAACAACATATGAAGTAATAGTGAAATGACCATGTTATCAAATATTTAAAATTTTGGTTTATGTTTATTTAATTTTACTTTTATATAGTTAGTTAATATCACCTAAAAATACTGTCGTTGTTTGTATATTTCAAAGAACTTGTTGCTGTCAAAATATATGATTAGTAATTAATTTTATTTAAATAATACAGGAAATCTGTACAGGAAAAAATTCAAAAGAGAAATATATACAGCAAACTAGTTTTATAAATTACAGTTACCAAATATTTTTACCACAGAAGACATCAAATTATTACATTTAATCCAACCCGATTTTAAAACACATGCCAGCATTGAAGCTATTCTCTCAAAACATTTTGCATGTCATATTCAGATAATTAATGTGTAGATTGACACCGCTGGGATTCTGATTGTGATAGAATGTATCAATCATTTTCATCATTAAACATAATACCTGATGTAAGGATTACTTCTCCAACTTCTTCATTCAACATATTCCAAGGGCACAAAACATAATGGCGGACAAACTAGCACGAGGTGCTAGAGACTTGCCTTCTGCTATGGTTTATGTTGATTCAGTTCCACCGAGATGGCTCTCGCGGCCGGAACCAGTTTAGTTTAGTTTCTTTTGTGAAAAAAAAAAAACATAATACCTGATGTAAACATAAATATTATTTTTTTTCAAAAAAATAAAAAAAAACATAAATATTATTTCGCATTGGTGTTTTTTTTTTGCAGTTAAAAAACCATTAATACGACTAACGCAAAATAATATACATTTTAAATTTACAATACCAAGCGAAAAACAAAATCAAATGAAAAATATCTACAATAGTATGAAAGCTATTGTAATTTAGCGTGCAATAAAATTTCTTTATTTATATAACTTTTAAATAATTAACAAATATTTTCATATTTTAGTTAGTTTCTTTAAAATCTATATTATTGTTCTCGTCTCATCTTTTGTTTAACTCGTGAAGCTATTAACGAAGCTACATGTTTATATAGAATCTCATTACATGATGAAACAAATTATAAAAAATGCCTTTAGTGTTTTGTATATATTTAAAAGATGCCCTAGGCCAATGCTTCTTATTTTCTCATGTAAGCACGGCACTGAAAGTATCTCACCAAATAATCCATTTTCTCAATATCTTTTTTTCCATTTCTTTCATGCATGACTGTAATTAGAAATAATAAATATGGTTGGGTTGGTGAATCTAAACAGAAGAAAATACATTTGAAAATCATGAGGTTTATTTACAAAAAAAAAAAAAAAAAAAAAAAAAAAAATCATGAGGCCATTGACATGACACAGTGGCTTTCTTTTGAGGTAGATATGTGTCTTTTAAACTCGTGTTATCCGTTTGTTCGGGTGAGCAGAGTTTATAATCTCTCATAAAGCATGTACATGGAGGAGCCATGGCTATAAAATATGCTGAGCTACATACCGATAAATTTGATGAGTAATTTTATGCTTTAATAAAGTCGCAGATGCATGTTGCATCAGAGAGTGTGCTATGAAGAGTGCAGAGTGGATTTATGAATATCTCTTGTGAGGCTAGGCTTAACCGAGTGGAAAGATAACCAATTGTGTAAAGATGATTAAACAAATCTTGTAAAAATTGTATAAGTGCTTTCTAATAAAACATAACATGTGTTAATTTCTCGTTGTCTTTTTATTTATTTTATCCACAACTATTTTGTGTTGTATTTTGCACTTTTAATACGAATCTACTACAGATGAGTTTATGCATATATTCTTTTCCTTTTTAGTGCTACAGTTTATGCATATATTCAAGCTCAATTCTTACCATCATACTACCACCGTTTGGTTAAGAAATTCTATTGTTACCAAAGAAAACGATTACGTTGTTTTATGGCTTTGCTTATATGACCACTACGAGTCTAGATTTAAGATGCAAGACCATTATAGACTAACGAATGCATTGCTAACAGTATGGTGTAAGACTATTACATTATATTCACTTTAGGTCTCAACCATACCCCTAATAGAAAACAATTATCTCTATTTTTTTTTTTGTAACAGACAATTATCTCTATTATTGCATTGTCCGGCCTCTTTTTTTTTGGGATTTACGTTCACGTTTATATAACAGCTAGTTTGATCAAATATGGAAAACCTTCTGATAGTACTAATCATTTAATAATGTTATGCGTTTATTGGTTCACTTGCAATTTGACGGTAGAGAATAACGATTAGAGTTTGTGGTACCACAACCACCGTTTTATATACGTGTATCAAATCTATAACTATAAAATGGTAAACATATAAAAATTAATAGAATAGAATTTTCTGAGATAAAATAAATGGAATATAAAAATAGAATATAAAATGTATTCAATTAATTTATCGTCAAATTGCAGTAAAAAAGATTTTTCTTTTTATTTTGTTTCTTTTTGAAGAATTATCGAAATGATTATTCGATTTCATTTAACTTAAATTGTTACTAAAATATGTAAAATTAATAAAATTATTTATTTTCATTATATATTTCATAAAAACGAGGAAAATGATTGATGGCTACATGAATGAAGTATTGGTCATCACATGACTAACAATGCAAACTAAACTAATATATACCTAGCCACACGAAGTATATGTTATGTATGACAACATCTCTCAACTTTATGATGTTATGTAGTTAACATCCCGAGTTTAATTTCATTCATCCAAAAACTGATGCGGATGTTAGAAAACGTTTAAATATCTTGTTTTAATAATTAAAATATGATCGATCCGACTATAATTTAATTACAACTAGATTTTGACCCACATTTTTAAAACCTAAGAATATTTTTAACAAAATCTAATTTACAAAATCAATATTTTTAATATTTTTTATAAGTAGTGTTTTAACATTTTTATTTTAGTGTATTTAAAAAATATATAATTGTATTATTTTTATTTATATTAATATGTTTTGTTATGAACTTTTAATAAGTAACTTTTTAACATTTTTATTTTTTTGTTTTAACATTTTTATTTTAGTGTATTTTAAAACTATATAATTGTATTTTTTTATTATTTATTACTCTGTTTTGTTTTTAATAATATTAATCTTTTTGTTATCAACTTTTAATAATAAAAATTGTAATTTGTGTGATTAATTGTGTGATATATACTTCTTTGATAATTTTTAATCATGAAACTTATTTTCTGTCAATTTTTTAACTTTAACATTTTATTTTCTTAAAATTTATGTGATGTCAACTTAAACCAAACATAATCTTGCATATATAATTATACATTATATATTTTTAAGAATAAAAATAATCAAAGAATATGAATCTAATGTGAAAGTTTTACTAAGTTTAAATGAATGGAATTTTTTTATGAAAAATATATAAAATAGTTCAATAGCTTAATAAATAATTTCATATCAAACAAATAAAATAATAGAGTCAATATATTGACATCAAAGAAGTTTTATAATAATTTTTTTTATCAGATAAGTATATTTCACACAGTTAATCAAACGAATTACAGAAATTTTATTAAAAGTTCATACCAAAACAGATTAAAAGAATTAAAAAACTAAATTAAATAATATCTTCTATAATGTTTATATTTAATAAAAATAAAAATAATATAATTATATTGATTTCAAATACACTAAATAAAAATGTTAAAACACTACTTATCAAAATTTATAGAACATATTGATTTTGTAAATTACATTTTGTTAAAAAATATTTTTACGTTTTTATAACACTTTAGGTAAATTACCGTCAGGTACGTAACATTTCAATTGATGAAACGAGAGATTTAAACGGTCTCCAACATACACATCATTTTTTGGATGAATGAAATTAAACTCGTGATGTTAACTACATAACATCATAAAGTTGAGAGAAGTTGTCATGCAAAATATATACTTCATCTAGCGAAGTATACATTTGTTTAGTTTGCATGGTTAGCCATGTGATGGCCACTACTTCATGTAGTCAGCAATCATTTTTCCTAAAAACAATCTAACAGCAGCCTAAGAAATTTTATTGTGGATGAAATTTTATTATTGTGTATCTTTGTGACTGAATCATAGAAAAAGCAAAATTATCTCTTCTATTTTTCAGAAGTAGGGTTAATTCGCTCTACGGACGGGTAAAAATGTGAAAAATTAATAGAAAATAAATTAAATTGTAAAATATATTTAAAATATTTAATAAACTCTCAACTGAAGATAATATTAAAATTACTATTTTGTTTCTTTTATTGAAAATACAAGATTGATAAAAAAATAAAATATTATCATAAAATAATAGGTTTATTTATATTTTCAACGTGTAATACATTATGATAATCAGTAAGTAAAATAAAATTACTTAAAGAGAATCAAAATATAAATTATTTTCCCATCTTATTCTTTGTTATTGTATCCATTGAGACATTTAATTTTTCTTATACCTTTTCTTTTAAAACTATTGGTTTAGCTACTACAAAAAGGAAATAATCGATTCACTGTAAAAAACATTAAAAAAACATTTCTAGATAGTATTATAATCTCATATTAATCAATACAATTAAAAATTTGAATACTTATTTTAAAACTTCTACAAATGAACTGCACAAACCAAACTGATTATAATTTTCAAAATATATATTTTATTCAGTTTTCAGACTAGAATTAGTGATGGTTTTATATATTCTCTTACCTTTTGTATTTATTTTCTATTGGTTTTATTATACAATAAATTATTTATATAAAATATTTAAGATATTTTATTATTATGAAAAAATATTTCTTATTAAATATTTTAGATTTAATTGAACATATATATATATATATATATATATATTGTTGAAAAATTTATTATGTACTATAATTTTGGATCAATTAACATTCAGTTATCAAATCATTTGGTTAAATATAAAATTTAAAGTAAAAGGTATAAAAATAAAAATATATTAGTATATCAAGTTAAAAAAATACATTAAATTGAAAAATAAATTGACTTTACGTTATAAAATGACAAATAACCTTTAAAGTCTGATGATAAAAAAACATTTAAAATCTACATATAACTGATTTAAAATGAAATTGATTATTCATTTAAGAATATATATATATATATAAATTTAAAATTAAATATTAAAATAGTTTAATATACATATAAATGATGAATACCTAAAAGAAGAACATAACTCTTTATATCTAAACTAGGGAGAGGTCCGCGCTACGTGCGGGTTGTATTTTGTTTTTCTGTCATTTTTTTAAAATTGTTTGTGGTGGTTTTGTATGCATTATTAATTGCTGATTAAATTTTTTCTGCGAATTTGAACGTTGTTGGTGTACTAGGTTCAGAGCCGTATCTATTCACTTAAAAAGAAAAAATGGTTTAAGGCATATAATGTAGAAAAAAGGTTGAAGGCATATAAAACTTAGGGGCACATACAAAATGCAGAGTTAAACCATACCTATTTTACATATTATAATCTTTATTTCTTTGTATTAATTAGTTCACACACTTATTTCTATTTATTTTCTTACCATATCAAATCTTATTTTTCAATAATATTTTCTTAGTTATTTTCTTTTATCTCATTTTTATATTTATTATACAAATTAAATTTTAATTTAAAGTAGCATATGTTTTTAATCATAGTTTTATATAAACTCATGTGTGTTTTGTAATATTTAAACATGTAATATGCATATTTCTATGTGTTTTATAATATTTATCAATTAATTTATAGTTTTTTAAATGTGATTTATTTATTAAGAAATTTATATACATTTTTTAAAGAAGAAATGTATATACATGAAACTATATTTTTGGCTTATGGTATAAGAGACTTTAAGCAAGGTCAAGGTCTATGTTGGTTTTGGAGTGTGAGGTGGTGGTGTGTGGTGAGTTGTTTGTATCAATTTGTGGTTGAGAGATGTCGTTTCTGGTATGCATTTGGATGTTCAAGTATTAGTATGGTGGAGTTTTTTTGTTGTATATATATAATTGTGTTTTTGGAATTGTTGTTTTAGATATTTGTATGAGAAGAAAGTGGGATGGGTAAATCTTACAATGATCGACTATTGGAGAAGCCGGTAATGTTGGTTAAGACAAACCATCCTAGCTGCTGCGTGACCTGTTTGTTGACCTGCAGATGAGCAAAAACTTTTAGCATACATGTGTGTCACAGTAGGACCATCTGTCAATCTGTGTGTTTATATTTGGTTAGGCGGACTTAAGATACGGGAAGCTTGCCTTCTTGAATGCGATAAAATTGCTTAGGTTTACGTGGCTGGATCCTCAGCTGGCGAGCTTAGTTTGCTGCATATTTTAAGCGGGTGATTCATTTAAGAATATGTGAGACTGTGGATTATAGCAGCTTATACGCTTCCAATGAGATGTACAGTGGTGGTGGTCTACTTCTCTTCCTGTAACAATTGTCTTGCTCCATAGAAGCTGTGTTAGAGTATTGCGTTGATTTTAGTTACATTAGATACAACCAATCCTGAAGAAACGCTTTGGTGAACAGTAGTATGACTAATTGTCCTGTATTTTTTTTTTTTAATAACGGTAACTCGGTAAGTGTGGATAACTTTTTTGATTCTTTAAACATCGATGACCATGCAGGCAGTGTAATTAAACTTGCTTAAACAGCTTTTAAAAAATGTACACAAGCGAACCTCATGAAACAGAGTATTTTTGCGCCGCAAGTTGTTATACAGCATATATATTTTGATCACAGAAAGTCTGATGTGTTGTGTGACCCTAGATACGACGCAGTTGACTATGGGATCAAGTGTATTTTTCTCTCACCGTTTTGTTTCGAATTATCAATAATATGATGAGAAGGAGTCAGTATACATTTTAATATGTAAGACGTCACCAAGGAATTGCAATAGATTTGTCTTTCTTGCCAGTTGTTTGGTTGACAATATCAATAAAAGGAAATGAACATAGGTTTCTTGTTTTTACCAAAAAAAAGAAAATAGGTTTCTTGTAGTGGAGGTATGTTTAAAAAGAGAGCCTACATGCACTTTAAAACGGGTCCAAAATAGCTAAAGTTAGATTTTAACAATTCATAGAAATATTAAAATACATTATAATAAATCAGCTAGTTCATCACCGCTCTATGCTCAAATGATAGACAATAGGTCAGAGAAGGAAGTGGAAACCTCAAATGAGAGTTCAATGACACGTTTTGATATAAGCACCAACATGAACTTTTCTTATGCCGTTTATAAACTGAAGCCGCTCGGTGTCGTTGGAGAACTTGACGGGAACTGCAGGTGCCAGACTGCCAGTTAAACCACCACAACCGCCAAGTGATGTCTTCCCTCCTCCGCCACCAAGTAATTTCTTCATGCCGCCATTAATGGCTGAAGATGCTGCTATGGAAATTCTCATAAGATCTTGAACGGTAGCGTTGCTCTTCTGCGTATTAATCCCTCTGTGTCTTTTCTCTCCTGCAGTCTCTGATATTCTTCCTCCTATGGAAGAAGCCGATTGGAGAAACCATAGGCGGTCACGGCGGAGGAGTGAGATATGTTCTCTGTGGAAGCATATTCGAGTTAGCTGGCCGGCGATTTTCCTTACGAATCATAGCAGAGAAATCATGAACCAATTGAGACAAAGAAAAAGACGATGACAGGCTGTGTAAACCAAAACGAAGATGAAATATTAATAAGGGATTTAACAACGAAAAATCTGTAATTGGGAGGGTTTCGGTGAAGATGAAGATCAGAAGTCGCGACAGAGCCTATATCGGCAATGAACCCTAAAGTTCTATTCCTAGCGAAAAGAGATGATTATGGTTGACTCTATCGGACTGATGGGCTGCTCTTTTCATCGAAACATGAGGCCCAAAATCCATAGCAAAGCCCGCATCAATTGTATATCATCCTTCATATATTAACAGAGGATCATTTTTTTTTTTTTTGGGCAACTTAACAGAGGATCATTTAAAAAATTGTAATCTTAAATTTGTACTAATTAAAAAGATACTCTATTTAGGTGTCACTTAATTATAATGACAGTTTAGCTTACGTGGCAGCCGAAGAATCAATTGAAAAAAATGTTGGTCCAAATCTAATTACTAGAGAACACTATATTAACCCAAAATATAAGAAGCGTCTATTTTTTCTTTAAATAAAAACTACGGAATTGCCAAAAAAAATAATATATATATATATATATATATATATATATATTACTAACCCTAAACGTATATCTTCCATTCTCATTCATTTTTCCGTCTTCTCCTTCTTCAACGTATATGTTCAGTACATACTTAAACTCATTTTATGACCGATTACATGTATGAATCACTATACTTTGAGATTTTGATTTATGTTTGATTACAAGTAGTTTTGCGATTTGTTTTCTCTTTGCTCTTTACACAGGCATGAGGTCAAATATTCATGATTATCCAGGTTTGATTTTGATGTCTCTTTGATTTTGATTTATGAATAGATGGATTCTTTACCATTTTCTATTCAATATAATACAAATAGAAATTACACGAAAAAAAAGAATACAGACTCGTGTTCCTCAATGTAATAACAAATCAGAAAGATCGTAAATCTTATATTAAGTTGTTCAATCTTCTAACTTCAACAATATTGTTTCTGGTCTCACAAAATCAAATCAAGGATACATAGAATTTTTTTTATTTGTTACACAGTTCGGTTATATCCGAATTAATCCAAACCCGAACCTTAAAAATCCAAGCCCGATCTGAAGTATAAAATAACCCGAACGGGTTCTGTACCTCTCTATCCGAAAACCTGAAAACCCGAAGCACTCGACCGAACCTGAACGGGTACCTGAGCGCCCATGCCTAGTTCTGAAGAACACGAAGAGAAAAGTGTTCAAGAGTCACGACTCGAGAGGCAAGAGCATTCTTCTTATACACCCAAAGCCTAAAGATTGTTCAGACATAGTTTTTTAACTTGGCTGTTTATAACGCAGTGCTTTTGATTGAGCAAAAAAAAAAGCTCTATCGTGTTTATATGTTTTAATGCTAGACTGCCACAAACCTTGACGTAGGCTGGAGATCAAGACAACATTTTTTATGTTGAAGCCTAAAGTTTGGAACAATTTAAGATAAAGATTAATATGCTGCTACAGTGCTACTTTACATCTAAATCTTAATATTAATTATTAAGATGCTGGGACTTCACCTCTAAAGCTTAGATATTCTTTTGCCGGTGAAAGTTTCTGATTCTATCAGGAAGGCCATTGCAATCATACAGGCCTCCAGTAATGGCCATTGCAGCCCAGAATTAGAGGATTTGGCCACTATATATGTTTCTGATCCTTCCATTCTCAATAACAGCTCTCATGAACACAGAACACTCATTGTCATCATCAAAATCTCCTTCCTCGTTCTCTCCCTTGATAACATCGCAGACTACACTCGGGAGATTGGCTAAAAAGGAGCAATCTCAGTCTCTCAGATTCTTTCACAAGCATAGGGCTTTCTTTATCCTTCTTCTGTTACTGCGTAAATTAGAAACTGAACATCATCATCATCATGAGTCAGCATTTTCAGCGAGCTGGAGAGTGAGAAATAATGTGTATTGTCGCCATTTTCAATGACTATCCGAGACATCCAAGTTATGTAATAATATGCTTGCAAACCCAATCTTTTTTTTCCTGAAGGCTCTTAATGTGCCTTCCATCATTAATATCGAGATTGTTAGATCCAGAGAAACAATTGAATCATGAAAAAGTCACCCATATTTTACCGCAGGAGCTGTTGTTTTGGTGATGGTGACGGTGGTGAAGATGATTCGATGGTGGTGATAGAGTTACTTCCATGGCCACGACCAGGCTATTAAAATTGTAAACGTATTAATAAGGCAACTAAAAATATTATTTTACAGATCTTTCAGAACTAGGAGTGTCAAAAGGAGCTACAGCTCATGATCTGATTCATCTCGACTTGTTTTTTCATAAGTATGATCTCTATATTTTAAGTTCATTTAATAAATGAGTTTAATAAATAAGTTTAATGATCGAGCTTAAATTAGATCACGAATTATATGAACGATCTTTAATGAACACGAACTGGCTCAAGGGCTTGTTCATTTTTATACTTACAATTATTTATAATATTATATATATATATATATATTTATATATATATTATATTTGGATAACTTCTATTTTTATGTAAAAAACATATAATTTCTATATTAATCATATTTATCTTCTAAAATTAAAATGTCAAACCAAATCTTCTTAAAAGATAACTTCTATATTAATCATATTTATCTTCTAAAATTAAAACGTAAAACATACATATAAGTAATATGGAAATTAAACTTCTAAAATTTATTTATAATTTTTTCGAAGAAATAAAAAAGAAACTATAATGTTTAGGAATTATCAAAATCTTCTATATAAACCCACGTTAACCCTATCATCTCTCTCACAAACTTTGTTGATCCCAAATTTGACATACGTCTCTCTCGTTTTTGCTTATCGTAATTCAGAACTCACGGTAAATTATGATTAATATTTTTGGATCATTGGTTTTGCTTTAATTCAATTTATATTAGGTGTTGTTTTTTTTGTCATGTGTTGGTTTTTATTTAGTATTTAATATTTATGTTTTGAATTTTTGAATATTTAAATTTTGAACAATAATATAGAAGTTATTTTATCACTTTTTATGTTATAATTATTTTTATTTAGATCACGAGTTAGCTCATTTAGCTCATGATCCAGATGATCTGAGTTCGAATTTATATATTGAAGCTCATATAATAAATGAGCTGAGCTGAGCTAGCTCATGAAAGAGCCGAGCTCACTATGAGTTGAGCTGAGCTCAGCGAGTTAACTCATTTTGACACTCCTATTCAGAACTAAATCTAGATATTTTGGATGACAAAAAAAATCTAGATATTTTGGTTAAATAAGTTAAGATATATGTCTATATTTTTCGATTCCTCTTGACCACCCAGAGCACCTTAAGTGGTGAGAAAACGCGGATCCTGCAGGCAGGCCTCGTAAAAATCTTTTGGGATCCGTAGTTATCAAAAAAAAAAGATATATGTCTATATTTTAAGATATTTTCTAAAATTTGAACATAGTATATTTTAACATAGTATATTTTAAGATATTTTCTAAAAATAATTCTTAGAATTACTTTTTGATGATACTTACAATATCATAAAATAAAGAAATAAAAACTAATCTCGTCCTTCATCCATAAAATATATGTCTGTATATATATAATAGATAGCTCTTAAACATTCTAAAAAATCAAAAACCCGTAAATTGATTTTTCAGGTGTCCATGATGAACGATGAGCAAAAAACAGACAAAAAGCAAAGACTGATCCGTAAGGGGAAAAAAGTGCAAGAGCCAGTAAACACACAGTTAGTCGTGAATATCTTTGAAGGATTCACAAAAGATGAAAGAGACCTTACGCAAGCTCACATGGGTGCTGAGTACTTCAGAGTTATGGCATGGATAAAGGAAGAAGATGAACAAGAAACAATTGGGGTGAGATCTTTCCGTGGCTTCCATCAATTCAATGAAAGATTAGTGTTTCCTTTAGATTGTTCTTCATACAAATATATTTACATTGAATTGATCAAAGTACATTCTAGAAGAGATCCTGCAACATCGAAAGGTACTGTTGTGATGGGTCGGGCGAAGATTCGGTTGCCTCCTTGGACCAGCCGTGGCAAGTTCACCTCTAAGTTCAACCTCGTCGGTTTGAACAGCGATCGATGTGTAGAGATTAAGGGATACCTAAATTTGTCTATGCAACTTCATAGATATCTTGAGCGATAATTATTAGGGTTTTTCTATCATTTTTTAGTTTAAACCTTTTCTTTTATATTACTTATGCTTTTGGGCTTAATTATTAAGATTTTAATATAAGTTGTGCTTGATTGACTGCCGACTGATTGTGCTATCTTCTATGAAAAAAAAATGTTTTTAGACTTATTACACTGAATATCAATGCGGAACATGAGTAAGTATATTATTTGTTTTCTCAAGAGCATAAGATTCTGCCAAATTATAAGTTCTCTTGTTTATGTAGGACTCCAACAACCGGATATGAAATTACAAGAGAAATACAACAGATTAGCAACGATTTTAAGGAAATGCGGTTATGGAAACTAGGAAAACGTTTTACAAAACCGAAGTGTCCTGGAGTCAGATTTAAAAATGAAAAAGTTTGGATTCGAATACATCCTAGATTTTGTTTCGCCCGTAAAAATAAAATATAAAAACGAGGTAAAGAAATGATGACAACTAGGTTGTGACAAGGTGTAGGTATAAAAAGTCTATTAACTTAAGACAAACCGACGTCTAAGAAAGTCTCTGAAACTTTTCGTTGATGATCTCGCGAGAATAATGTTACGCACCTGAGGATCCACTTGCTTGAAGATGGTCTTCGCAGGGATGGATGTCTAATTGTGATTGATGTTATAAGTGATAGGTTGTGACTTAAGCTGCGACTTTTCGAAGGGTAGAAGGAGCTGCCACTGAAACCTGCTTGATCCAAGATAAGAGTTCTGTCCATGTGCAATGCATATGCTGAGAAGCTCCAAGCCTAGACATGATAGAGCGCCAAACTTTGTTACTGTATTCGCAATTGAGGACCAGGTGGTCTTGTATTTCGCCATTCCTAAAACACAAGCTACACTAGGTTGAAACATTGAAACTCCATGCAACCAAACGAGTTCTTGTCGGCAATCTATCCAGATGAGAAACCCACATGTGAAAAGCCCATCGTGGTGTTGCTCCTTTAAACCATATTTCATGAAACCAGTCCACGGGATCAGAGTGCGACCTCATTTCCTCCCAAATTAGTTGGGAAGAGAAACCATTTGAGCATTTTCCATTTACCACACAAGCAGAGTCAATGACAAGAATGGATTTTGTAAGGTGGTGAGATTCATATGAAGAGTCAATTCAGCTTCAGCCATAAATTTTGATTCGTTCCATCCCTATCCAGCCTTCCAAGGAACAAGTATCTGAAACCGAGGCAGTGATTTGGAGTCTGAGGTCTCTCATACCATTCGGGGCAATGACATCAATCAGAGGACCTTGAGGCGTCCAGTCATTGTGCCAAAAAATTAGTATGTAAACATTACCCAATATTCTTTTTACAAACAGTCTTGCAAGTGGTGTAAGATTCAAGATAGCTTTCTATGTCCAAGAGTAGCAAGTTGAAGCAGCAATCGTCCATAAGTTACAGTGTAGGATGGAATGGGACTTATGCCATGCTACCCATAGAGATCCACCATCTGAAATTATAAGCCAAACAAACCGGAGACTGTTTATTTCTCCTGTAAATACATTTAGTTGGATTGTGCTGAGTAACGTTCCTTTGAAACCGGTGAGAGATCGAGATGAAGGCTTCACATCTCGGAGATTAGCTTTCATTTTGTCTAGACTTTCTTTGAAGATTAAGTCGACCGAGCTTCCCATGGCAATGAGAACCATGGTGACTTCATAGTTGGTAACGGAAAGTTCCACCATCTGGGGTCGTTATGTGGTGTATCAACATTGGTGGTATCCTCCTCCGAGAAAGTGACATGAAGGGCATCCTCCAGATTGGTAGGCAATTGCTTTGTTGTTGTTGCTCATATCTGGAATTCCTTCATTGATCTCACAAATTTTTTGCAGGGAGATGATCCCCCTAATAATAATGTTTATTCGGTGAGAGTGTTCAGATTACTCCTTCATGCTTCCTTTGGGCTGCAGGTGGGGAAGCGGCTTCTTGGTCTTTGGGGCGGTCTACTTGAGATCAATCTTGGAACTTTTAACGATTTTATCTATACTTTTTCTGTAGCTTTTCTTGTTTTCGCAAGTTTTTGTTTTGGTGGTTCGGGAGTTACTTTTCCTTTGGTAAACGCCACCATGAGTGTGTCCTACAGTTGCTTACATTCTTTGGTGTTGTGCCTGTTGGACCTAATTTCGGTCAATTAGGTAATTGGGCCTAAATGACTTGGGCCACGCGATCAGTAAAGAGGCCCTACTGCGACGTGCTGGAAGAGATCTACTCAAGGAGCCAGAGATCGCGGAGTAGTTGCGGAGATCGCAGAGTCAAACTACTATAAGAAGAAATCGATGGATACGAGAGGGGACACGTTGAAAACTCAAGAAAGAGCTACACCCACACATCGATCTTGTTTTCACCTAGCTTGAGATCTTTTCTATTATCGATCTCGTTTGTAACATTGATCTCACTTCATTCATTGTATTCACCCTTATTCATCAGTAAAATCCATCTTTGCCAACTGGAAACTTATTACATCGTTGTGCTCTAAAGATATCGTTGCCTACATCATTTTATCATCCCTCGATTAAACTCTCGATCACTATTAAATACTTAGTGTAGATTTTAAGATCTACAGTGCCTAGCTATTTGCCTTATTATAATCACAGAACTTGGTCTCGTCGTAGGACTGAGGAGCTTGTCTGTCTACCAGTCTGTCCCAGACATTCCACAATCTGTCCGGTGCTATAGTGGCTGATTCAATTGGCTTGTTCTCGGCAACAGAGTAAAAAACTTTTTTTTTCTTATCCTGCTTATCGTAGGAAGAATGTTGTCGAGGTTCTTGATAAGTGCCCGCCGATTTTGCCGCTAGCATCTTAATCATGTTATCTTTAAAGATAAAAGCTTGTTTGTCTTCTTCCACTGTGCTGAATTTTTTTTCCGAATGTCATGGTCTTGTTGATGCAAAGATCGGCTTGAAAGTATAAATTTATCCAGTGTGTTGCGCAATTTTTCACTGATGTCTCGTCTGGAACTTGCACTTTGGAAACAAGTTTCTTGAATATCTCATGTGTTGTCATGAACTTGCACTTTCAACACCCACTGAACTTGCACCGAAGTCAATCGTACACATTAGAGCTTTGCGGACTAAATCATGGTCTTCATGGATGGAGACTCAGGTTATCTCCATAATTTTTTTTTGCTGTTTTGGATGAATTTGAAAGGCCATCAGGTCTAAATATCAATCTGGAAAATTTGTCTATATATATGGCAGGAAGAATAGCTCTGTCCTTCTGTGATGAGTTTCAACGTATGGGCATCTCTATTGATACTCTCCCAGTCTGGTACCTGGGACTCCCTCTCACCAAAAATCAATGACCCGAGATGATTATGAAACTCTCATTGATAAGATTAGAACGTGGCTTCTGTCTTCGTCAAGAAAAGCTATTTCTTATGCTGGTCGGCTTCAAGTTATCTACTCAGTCATAGTTAGCAACATAAAACTTTGGTGCTCAGTTTTCGGTCTCCCGAAACAATTGAGAGAATGTTTAGTGGGTGTTCTGGTCTGGGTCTCCAAACTCTGACAAGCAAGTGAAAGTGGCATGGGAGGATGTTTGCAAGCCTAAGACAGAGGGAGGAGTTGGTATAAGACATATGGTTGACTCCCCTCGTGTTTTTCCCCTCAGATTAATGTGGAGGTTACTTACAAACTCAGTTTCTTTTTATTCAAGCAAGATACAAAGTATCATAAATTGTACGAATATGAAATCTAACTAATAAATATTTCGTATTTTATATATATTAGTATCATTTAAATTAAATTATATACTATATTAAATTATAAAAATATGTTAATTTCAAAATTTTCATTGAAAAGTAAATGAGATCTTAGTATTTTAATTTTGAATTTTTTATTGAAAAATCTCATATTAAATGTGTTGTGATTAACAGTTTAAATTTTTCTTACACCAAATATACAAATGTTAATAAAATTATATGAGTAGAAATTGTCAATAATAAATATTTATATTAAAATATACTGTATATCTATGTCAATATCACTAAAGTTTAATTATATATCATATAAAGTAAATAAATTGATTGTTTTGATTTATTTACCAAAAACATGATTGTAAATAAACAAAAGATATTGGTTTTGATTTATATACTTACTCTAATGTATATACTTTTATGTATACAAATTATTTATTAAATAGGTGGTTTTTGATATGGTATTTGATCTTGAAAATCCCAGAAATATACTTCTTCAAATCGAAGAGATTTTTAATATTGGAAGCAATATACATATATATATATATATATATATATATATATATATATATATATATTATTTCATTCAGATTAAATAATTTAGTCTTGATTTTTATTCCTAAAAATCTTTTAATGAAATATCATGACAAGATTTCAATCACCTCATTTTGAGTTTGTTCGAAGAATAAAAGATTTGATCATTCGTCTAATATTTGTTTCTCCCTAATACCCTATCTAGCTATTATAATTGTAAGAATGAGAGATTTGAACTATTTATTATAAGTTTTCTGGCTTATCATTAATATATCAAACAATTCTTAGTTTATACAGTAAAAACTCTATAAATTAATAATGCTGAAACTTTGATATTTTCTTAATTTATATAGTTATTAATTTACAAAAAAAGAAATTATTTTTTAGATTTTTCTATGAAAGACATATTTATTTTCTAAAATAAGAAAAATATTTGATTTTAGTGTATATAGAACAATTATTTTTGAAATTTGACATTTATATTAGTTTTATCATATTATTTGGTATACACAAAAATGGGTCTCATAGAACCCAAATGTGGTTTTAGATAAAATTTTACTAAATCTCATCAAAATATATTATGTGTTAAGAAATAATATATTGGATTTTGTACTTAAAATAAATTGTATATACATTTAAATTATTAATTTCTGATTTTAATGGGACAATATATTTACACAGAATTTTCTAAAAAGTTATTGTGTTATTATTTTATAGATTTGTTTTATATTTTGAACCGACCCAACTTGGGACCGAAAAAATTTATTAATTTATGGTGTTTCTTAATTTATAGAATTTCTACTGTACATAGTTTACATATACTAGAATGGTAAGGTATTATATATACTAGAATAATTTGTTTTGTTGTTCTAGAATTAGATGATTTTTTAGACAAAAATGGTGAATATATACTAAACATACATTTATGTTCTATAAGAGCGGGATATAATTGATTTGAACACTAACCTATGAATAGAGTTTGCCGGTGATTTTCTTCAAAATTTTGATTCTTAGATATGTATCTCGAGTGGAACTAATTTTTAAAGATGTCCATCTTATTAAATTGACACTTATATAATTCACTGAATTCACAGAAAAGTTAAAGAAAAAAAGAGACATAAATCGTATTAGTGAAACAGAAACGAGAACAAAAGCACAGTTTTACAGATGTAGATAATAAACAAATCGAGAGTAAAAAACCTAATCTTCTTTTATTATTTTACAATCGATGTTGTCTATCTGGTTTTGGTGATTTTGCGTTAGCTGCAAAACTTAATTTTCTTCTTTGCATATAAAATCTTAGAAATAATTAAAATAAATTTTAATAGTTTAATTCTTCAACAATGATGATACATTTAAGAAATCAATATTTATATTTATCATTTTACAGTCAATAATAATGATAATATTGTAAATGTTTTAATTATTTAATAAACAAACATTGACATAAAAAACTCATTCTGGGCATACAATCAGGTTATCATCGTAGTACAACAATTATTTGCCGAACGCACGACTATCGTGTGAGTGGTCAAGGATTCCGAGTTGGTCCAAATTTCAGTTTACTGTTAAAATAGTTTTTTTCCAGTAAAAGTTTCCTCTTGTTTACACAAAATTGAATTTCGCTACCTTATCTCTCCTATATATATGATAAATGATAATATTGTAACTGTTTTAATTATTTAATAAACAAACATTGATATAAAAACTCATAAATGATCAGGCACATGGGATGATTTCTCCGCAAAGGAGACTTAGGCAAGGGGATCCTTTATCCCCATTGCTCTTCGTCCTCTGTACGGAAGGTCTATCTCATCTTCTAAGGAAAGCAGAAAGTGAAAGAAGAATCGAAGGAATTAAATTTGGAGCATTTGGACCCTCGGTTAATCATATGTTATTCGCCGATGACTGCCTGTTTGCTTGTAAGGCTGATGAAGCACAAAGTTCAGAATTACAGAGAGTCCTCGCAAGGTATGAAGGACTGACTGGACAAGTGATCAACCCGGAGAAGTCATCTATCTTTGGCAAAGGTGTTCTGGAGGACAACAAGAGTAGGGTCAAGCATCGGCTAGGAATTGCAGCTGAAGGAGGTGTAGATATTTGGGTCTACCAGAAGTGTTAATGGGCTCCAAAATCAAAACCTTTTCCTACTTGAAGGAACGTATGTCAAAGAGGGTTTCGGGGTGGCATGCGAGAACACTATCACAAGGTGGGAAAGAGGTTTTGCTTAAGGCAGTTGGAGCAGCTTTACCAGTGCACGCTATGTCGGTTTATAAAATTCCAAAGATGGTCATCTCCAGCCTACATAGTGTTATGGCAAGCTTCTGGTGGAGCAATGTTGAATATAAAAGGAAAATCCATTGGATGAGTTGGGATAAGCTATGCCTTCCAAAAGAATCTGGGGGGATGGGATTCAAGGACTTGGAATGCTTCAATCAAGCGCTGCTAGCTAGACAAGGTTGGAGAATTATTCAATATGAAGATAGTCTACTGGCCCAAGTTTTTAAAGGGAAATATTTTGAGAATGACTCTTTCATCAATGCGCAAATGGGAAGTAAACCATCATATGCTTGGAGGAGCCTGATGTATGGGAGAGAATTACTGAAAAAGGGCTTAAAACACTTGATAGGTGATGGAAGGAGCGTTAAGGTATGGTCTGAACCATGGATAGAAGATGAAGAAGGTCTTTGTAGAGCTCCTGTGCGAAAACAGAGATGCTTTGATGTTAACCTTGGGGTGTCAGAGTTGATTGACTACCAGAAAAGAAGATGGAACCGTGAGAGATTGGGCGAGCTCTTTATCTCTGGGGACGTCAACATTCTGTTGTTAAATCAACCTGCAGTTTCTGAAAAAGACTCTTGGGTTTGGAGATTCAATAAAAGTGGAGCCTATTCGGTGCGCTCTGGATATGAAGTGGCTTTCTCTAACCTTCATCAGGAACTGATCAAAAATCAAGCTGAGCTCCCTTCTATAAATCCTTTGAAGGCTAAGGTTTGGAAGCTCCAGGCGCCGCCAAAAATTAAGATATTTATATGGAAGACACTCTCTGGCTCCTTATCAGTGTTGGATAATCTCAGAAGTAGAGGAATGAAATGTGATTTGGTATGTCAGATTTGTGGGACTGAAGGAGAATCTATTAATCATTTGCTTTTCTCTTGCACTTTAGCAAGACAAGTGTGGGCAGTGTCTGGATTCCCGACACCACAAGGAGGTTTCCATGAAGATTCTGTTTACCAGAATATGAACTACCTTATCACAACATGGTCAGATGACAAAGATCAGTGTGAGATTACAAAAATTTTCCCTTGGACGTTGTGGTATCTATGGAAAAATAGAAATTCTTTGCTGTTTGAAGGATTTCTCTTTGAGGGACAACAAATGTATCAAACAGCTTGTGAGGAAGCCAACCTATGGCTTCTAGCGCAAAACATGGAGGTGAGTGATACAACTGAAAATGATATCCATATCCGTCAGTATGAAGATAGGTGGAAACCTCAGGATGAGGGAGAATTTAAATGCAACATTGGAATGAGGTGGAAAACAAAGGAAAGGATTGCAAGGGCCGCTTGGGTTCTTAAAAATGCGAGAGGAGAAGTCCTGCTTCATAGTCGTCGGTCTTTTGGAGCAGTGGGATCAAAGGATGAGGCATACTTCTTAAGCTTAGCTTGGGCGATTGAAAGTATGCTCTCTCACAAGTGTTGGAAAGTCTACTTTGTTCTTGAAGGGGGAAATTTGGTTAATGCTATCAATAGGCCAAAAGCTTGGCCCTCCTTCATGTTCAAAGTGACTGAAATCAGAAGGTTACTTGGGGTTTTTTTGAGCTGGAGAATTGGTCTCGAATCTTATGAAGCAAATAGGGGAGCTAGACTTATAGCTGATAGTGCTGTTCACAAGAGTAGGTTCCAGTCTTATGTTGCCAGGGGTTTTCCTAGATGGCTATTTCATGTTTTTGATAATGGCCCTGTTCCTTAGAGTCTGATCTCTGGACTTCAGGACTATGTATATTTGTAGTTTGTGTATGTCATCCTACTTATCAATGAAATCCTTTCAGATGAAAAAAAAAAAAACTCATTCCTGGGAATACAATAAGGTTATCATCGTAGTACGACAATTATTTGCCGAACACACGACTATCATGTGAGTGGTCAAGGATTACGAGGTGGTCCAATTTTCAGTTTACTGTTAAAATAGTTTTTTTCCACTAAAAGTTTCCTCTTGTTTACACAAAATTGAATTTCGCTACCTTATCTCTCCTATATATGATAAATGATAGTATCATCACCAATATCTCTCATCACAGAGGATTACATAAGAAATGGCTTCTTCGTTTAACGTCATCGACATGTCACGAATCACCCCTGCTGACTCGTCCGTGTCACTCACTCTCCCGCTCACTTTCTTCGATCTTCTCTGGTACAAATTTCACCCCGTCGAACGAGTCATCTTCTACCGATCCACCGATGCAACTCGTCCTTTCTTTGACTCATCCATAGTCCCCAATCTCAAGTCCTCTCTCTCCTCATCCCTCTCTCACTACCTCCCACTCGCCGGAAAACTAGTCTGGGACTCACTCGGCAAGAAACCAAGCCTCGTCTACTCCCCAAATGACGCCGTTTTATTCACCGTCGCCGAGTCCAGCGCTGATTTCTCACTATTAACCGGACAGAAACGTTTCCCCGCCGCTGAGTTGTACCCGTTGGTGCCCGAGTTACAAAACTCCGACGACTCGGCCTCAGCCGTGTCGTTTCAAGTCACGCTGTTTCCAAACCGAGGGTTCAGCATCGGCGTAAGCGCACACCATGCCGTTCTTGATGGGAAAACGACAACCATGTTTCTCAAATTCTGGGCCGACACATGCAAACGCCGACAAGACCAGACTGTAAACACTTCCTTACCGCAGGATCTAATCCCCCTTTACGATCGTACGGTCATAAAAGATCCAAAGGATATCGAAACAGAGGTGATGAACCTTTGGAGCTCTTTACTCAAAGCTTTCTCCGGCGGCAAAGAACCAGACAACCCCAAGAGCTTAAAGATTCTTCCGTCGCCGAAGCTTAGTCCAGACGTCGTCCGGTTCACTCTCGATCTCACTCGTGAAGATATCCAAACGCTTCGTGAGAGACTCAAGAGGGAGTCCTCTGCTTCCTCATCACCTAAAGAGCTAAGATTGTCGACGTTTGTAGTTACGTATTCGTACGCGTTAACGTGTATAATCAGAGCTCGCGGCGGTGACCCGAGCAGACCGGTCGGGTACGGATTCGCCGTGGATTGTCGGAGCCTTCTTGATCCGCCGGTCCCGCCGAATTATTTTGGAAACTGCGTTTCCGCAATGTTTAAAATACCGTTAAAGGCGGAGAGGTTTATGGGTGAAGAAGGGTTTTTAATCGCTGCGAGATACGTTAGCGATTCGGTTGAGGAGTTGGATGAGACGGTTGCGTTGAAGGTCCCGGAGGTTTTGGCAGCGATTCAGACTATTACACAAGAATTGCAGGTTGTGTCTGTTGCCGGGTCGACCCGGTTTGGAGTCTACGGGTTGGATTTTGGGTGGGGCAAACCGGAGAGAGTTGTGATTGTGTCGATCGATCAAGGGGAAGCGATTTCTATGGCAGAGGGTAGAGATGGGAACGGTGGAGTGGAGATTGGCTTCTCGCTCAAGAAACACGAAATGGAGGCTTTGATTGATTTGCTTCGTGGCGGATTAAGACATTAAAGTGCTTTTCCTTTTTCTTTGAAAAAATTGAATAATAAAATAATCCAATTGAGCTCGTCTTCGATGCACTCTGCATTAGAGCAGTTAACCTTATTTTTATCTAAAAATGATGCAAATTCAAAGTGAATTTGAATTTTTGTTTTGATAGTTCCCAACATTTTTTCCCTCCAGAAAAGAATATTGTAAGTGTGTTCTTTTATTAATATTATAAATATTAATTGATGATCATTTAAAAAGTTGTAATATTAAGTTTGTACTAATTAAAAAGAAACTATGTTTAGGTGTCATTGACAATTTAGCTTACGTGGTAGTTTAAGAATCAATTGAAAAAATATTGGTTCAAATCCAATTACTAGAGAAAATTATAGGGCAATTCTTTCAAATAGCTATTTTAAAGTTTTTGTCACAAAAAAAAAAAAAAAAAAGTTTTTGTCACAAAAATAGCACTCAAGAAATAAAATAACCAAAATAGCCTTTTTTAATTTTGAAATTTTTAATTTTAATTTTTTATTTAAAAAAAAATTGAAACCCTATTCCCAAAACCTCACCCCTTCACTTTAAACCCTAAGTATAGATTAGTTAATCTTAGGGTAAAAATACATTTTCACCTTTTAATAAAACTTATTTTGGTCATTTTCTTTATTGAAAGCTATTTCTGTGGCAAAAACTTAAAAATGACTATACTGGAGAATTTCTCATCATATATTAACCCAAAATATAAAAAACGTGTATTTTTTCCTTAAATAAAAGTTACAAAATTACTTAATATGATTAACATATATATGAAATTAATGATTATGAATATAAAGATTTGATAACAATTTTTGATTCTTTTTTTATTTTTGTTTAATTTTATATTATACTGGAGAGAGTTGTGATTGTCTCGATCGATCAAGGGGAAGCGAATTCTATGGCAGAGGGTAGAGATGGGAACGGTGGAGTGGAGATTGGCTTCTCGCTCAAGAAACACGAAATGGAGGCTTTGATTGATTTGCTTCGTGACGGATTAAGACATTAAAGTGCTTTTCCTTTTTCTTTGAAAAAATTGAATAATAAAATAATCCAATTGAGCTCGTCTTCACTACACTCTCCATCTAAGCATCTTCAATGGTTAACCTCATTTATCTCTAAAAAAATGATGCAAATTGAAAATGAATTTGAATATTTGTTTTGATAGTTCCCAACATTTTTTCCTCCAGAAAAGAATATCGTAAGTGTATTCTTTTATTAACTAGGATAAGACATGCGTCTTACGCAGTGTAAATTTATATGAAAATTATTTAAGAAATATCGTATAGAAAAAGATTTATATTATTGATCGAATTAATATATTTTGTTCTTTAACAATTTTTTTAAATTTTTTTTGTTAATTACATAATTTGTTTACTAATGAACTGATCTCATTTCTAAAAATATTTTAGGTCAAAAAATTATTTATCTCATAAAAACCTAACGTTTAAGCCGAAAAATCTCATGCCTACTATTTGGTTACAATGAAACTATGCCAGCTCGGTTTTATATCATGATTTAGCAATTTAAAAGGTAATGCTCGATATAAATATTGATTTTTGAGCTTATTCTCATTTCTTTCTGTTATTTTGGCCTGAGATTTAGAAAATGTTTAAGATTCAAAATTATTAAAGAGATACATACTTAGGTTAAGATCTGCACCTTGTGCAAAATAAATACTTATTTTATATTTTTCTGCATATTATGAAATAATAAAATAATAATTATATATTAAATAACTAAGAAATCAGTTACTATTATGTAATAAATTGGCTTGCACATATAAATCAAATGACCACTCTTGTTTATTCGTAATTATTTTAGAATAAATAAATCAAAACAATCAATCTTATCTATCGTATATGATGTATAATTAAATTTAAACGATGAAGTATATATATATATATATTAACATAAACACCTATTAAAATAAAATTATTTATTTATATAATTTTATTATCATTGTATCTTATTATAGAAAAAAAAATTTAACATTGATCACAAAAGTTTATGTGAAACTTTTAACAGTTTTAGTAAGTTATACTAGTTTTGAAAAATTCAAAAATACAACATATACAAAAAAATCTAAATTTTTAATATATGATTAATGTAATTGTGTAATTTATTTTAACATCAAAGAATTCACAAAAATGATAGAAAGCATACAAATTATTAGCAAATCTTTATTATTTAAAATCATTAATTACTATATATATCTCATAATCACATTAGGTAATTCTGTAGGTTTTATTTAACGAAATAATATATACTAAATAGCCATCTTGCTTTAGTTAACATCATATGATATCATATAGTTGATATTAAATGTTTCTAGTGAGATATACAAATCGAATTGGACCAACATGTTTTTTAATTTCAATATGAGGCTGACACGTAGGACTAATTAACTACCTAATTGATTGAGATATAAACAAGGGGTATTTTTTAATTATTACAAAATTGAGGTTACACCTTTTCAAATGTTCCTCAATTAATATATAGGGTAAACCATAAATATTAATTGACGATCTATAACCTTAAGTTTATACTAATTAAAAAGAGACCATGTTTATTTAATTATAATGACAATTTAGCTTACGTGGTAGCTTAAAAATCAATTGAAAAAAATGTTGGTCCAAATCCAATTACTAAGAAACATTATAGGACAATTCTCTCAAATAGTTATTTTTAAGTTTTTGTCACAAAATATCACTCAAGAAAGAAAATGACCAAAATAGCCCCTTTTTATTTTGAAATTTTTAATATTTATTTTTTATTTTTAAAAAATTTGAAACTATATCCCCAAAACCTCACCCCTTAACACTAAACCCTAAGTCTAGATTAGTTAACCATAGGATAAAAATACATTTCTACCCTTTAATAAAACTTATTTTGGTCATTTTCTTTATTAAAAGCTATTTTTGTGACAAAAACATAAAAATGACTATCCTACAAAATTTCTCAACATTATATTAACCCAAAATATAAGAAGTGTGTATTTTTTTCCTTAAATAAAAGCTAAAGAATTACCAAATAAGAGTAACATATATATGGAAATTAATGACTATGAATAATAAATATTTGATAACAATTTTTGCATCCTTCTTCAATTTTTCTAATTTTATATTATGAAAAAATAAGCAATCACATTAACCATATAATAAAAAAATAGATTTATTCTTATATGTTATATTTTGAATTTTTTAAAATGACTTTAGATTACAAAAATGAGGAAACCTTATATGTTATATTTAAAAAAAATTAAATGACTTTAAATTACAAAAATAAAGAAACCTTATATGTTATTGTTTTTCTTATATGTTACATTTTTTCTTATATGTTATATTTTAAATTTTTTAAAACGACTTTAAATTACAAAAATGTAAGTTTTCCTTAAGCATACGACTAAAAACATTAAAATAACATGTATCAATTTGATGGTTGATACATGTTAAAACCATATGAAAGATAAATGTCAAAATAATTCAACTAAGGAAACAGTACTGTTCACTTTTTTTCAAGAATGTGTTTGGTGGAAAAAAAATAATTTTTTTGTGTATAATTTGTTTAATGTCCAATATGATCATCCCATGATATATTTATTATATTTTAGTTCCACAATTTTTTAAAAAAATATAATCTGGTCCATCGGAAAGAAATTATATAATAACAACAAAAAACATTGTATATACATAAATAAAATGATAAAATATATAAATTATTGATAATATATATAAATAAATTCAATTTGCGCAAGACGCATATCTTATCCTAATACTTATTCTTTCTAATAATGTTTTTTATATTCAAAACTGACAAATTTTACCCAACAAATTATTCTATTTTAAATAAAATCTTTAGTATATACATAACTTTAGTCTTTTTTTAATGTCTGATTAATTATGTTATTACAACGTTAATAAATATTACATAGATGATTTTATAGCCGACAATTCTACCACCATATGAGAATACGCATGATTGCGTCACTCCGAGCCACCCAATGAGATCCATGTTCGATAATATATCATGCACCATATATACAGCAAATAAATCTACAGATTAAATTCTACAGCAAAACTATAAGGCTACAACCCTTACCAATCATCGCCGTTGTTATTCATTATTTGTTTTTTAACTTTTGAAAGATGGTGAGACATATAATGGACTGGTTAAGTCGGAAACGGTTCATCCTATTCAGCAATTTTTCATACTACTACGAAGTCTATGATACACAAATCCGCTATATATTAACTGATATCTTGCATATTTGCATTGTTTTACCCATTCATTCATAAACATTTTCATCATATAGATTAGGATTTAGACATGTTTAGGTTGCATTTTGCATACATGAGTCTCTATTAGGTACTGGAGTACCACATGAGGTTATTTAGAGCTCGAAAGAGGTAAAAAGGTGACCATTGGACGAACCGAGCATGGGAGCGACCTCCCGGAGCGACACCACGAAGTCGCTGTGTCCCACTTCTCAGAGCGACCTAGCTAGAGCGACCCCGTGAAGTCGCTCGCCATATTCATCCCGTAGGAAGCCCAGAGCGACTTGCCCAGAGCGACGCACCGAGGTCGCTCGCATCTCACACCCCTCTCGGAGCGACCTCCCAAAGCGACACCCCGAGGTCGCTCGCGTCTCTATGGCGAGACGACACGAAGCGAAGCCCGGAGCGACCTCTCAGAGCGACCCACTGAGGTCGCTCCCGAAGGCCGGAGCGACTTGTCGGAGCGACATGCCGAGGTCGCTCCGCGTCTATTGTTGGGTCGATTTCTATTTTACTTAAGGGCCTTTTGGTCATTTCATTATGCACGTTTTACATTTCTAAAACCTATGTTTTAAATATCTTTTGTAGCCACCAGAGGCAGAGGATCTTTTATCTTTTGATCTATTGAGAAATACACAAGAACTCTCTTGAGAAGTTCATCTCTTGGGTTTTGATTTGTTATGTTCTTGTGTTGATTTCTTATCTATTTCTTTACATGATTAATCTGAAATCCAATATGGGTTTAAGAGGAATCATGGAGATTAGTGAGTAATCACCTTTGGAATTCATGGGTTAGGGAGATTAAGGGTGATTAGGTTAGAGCTAGGATGTTTTAGTGTAGATCATTCATATTTCCTTGCTAGTAGAGTAATCATAATGCATCTTCTGAGTTGGCCACTCAGTTGTTGATCCTTAGGCATTTCTCACCCGAAAGGTGTTCGATGAAATGCCCGAGACAACTCTCCTAGGCTTTTAGTATACTTTGCCAAAGACATTTGTTGTTAAAGGTGCTAAGATAGCTAATAGACTTGTTAGTAATGATTGCTTTCATATTATTTAACCAAAGACATTTGATGTTTGAGATGTGTTAGCAAATGAGCATTCATCTAGACATAGAGCTTGCTTAGAATTGTGTCTAGGCTTAAGGTTGATAGTTTGATTGATCATTTGCCATCCTTAGTTCGATACTTGATCACCCAAGGTCTAATCCCTATGCCCATGAATTCTCTTTTCCCTTAGTCAAGAAAGTATCATTCTGTTATTGCTTTTTAGTTTTAGTCATAGCTTAAAACCCATCTAAATCATTGGTTGCACTTAGATTAAGTGAGTACTTGCATTCTCAGTGCTTTGATATCCCTCAGAACTGGTTCGACAATCATTTATACTACAGCATTTGTCTTAGGAGCCTTGAAAACTCCTAACATCATTAACTAAAAACATTGATTTTATTTAGCAATTTTATTGATTTCTGATGACTTGTCGCTCATAGGTGAAGTTTCAAGAAATTTTTATAATTTAATTGGTTGATGACTTTTATTAAATATTTATTTTAATAAAATCTAAAAATAAAAGAAAACTCTATGACCAATTAATACAAGTTACCAAAAAAAGTAATATTACAAATGATAATTTATGGTAACTAGTTACATAATTATAGAAATAGTATATAATGTTTTATCAGTTTTTTTTATAAATTATTTATTTATAATTATTTAAAATATTTTTATATATTTTGTAGAAATAAATATAATGGTTGTATATTAAATATAAAGAATTAGATTTGTATATAAGGCATTATTAGAAATTTAAAGTTTTTTTTAAACCCCCACGAGATTTATAAATCATTTATACAGATTTTGATATTATTTAAAACATTTTTTAATTATGGCATACAAAATCATTAATTAGAGTTTCATAATCATTTATGAGACTTTTATCAAATCTATTTATATAAATCTTGAGGACATCTTCTATAGATGAAAACTGGTATATGCTTCTAAATCTAATTATAATAGTATAACTGTATATTTTTAGTTGACAAAAAAATGTATATTTCTAATGATTTATAAATAATATAGAATCATTTCACACTTTTTATCTTATCTATTAAAATAGAAGTAATTTAAGTGACTTGTGGTTATCATGCTTAAAAATAAATCATTTAAATTATATAAAATTATAACACACTATTTATTTATATATTAAAATATAAATTATTTAAGTAAATTTTTTGTTACATATACCTTCATAGGTGAAATATTACAATTTCAATAGTTGATATTTTAGTTTTTTTATTTATTTTTTCAGTGCTAAAATAAAAATAAATTTTGCAATCAATTATGTACAAATTTTAGATTTAAATACTGTTTAATACCTAAGTCATATATAAAAATAAAATTGAGTTTTTAGTCGTATCCGGAACCCTTTTTTTGCCAATTTTTTTGAAAGAAACACATAAAACAATTAATTTTTTAAAAATTTAAAATAAATTGAATACAATCAGACAAATGAAAATAAAATAAATAAAATAAATCATTAACGAAGATGCTAGAGCTATAGAAGCCTCTAACCATCTTCTTGGAACTACAAAAAAATACATTTTTTATGGCTAAAGTATTTTTCGTTTTTCACCTGTTAAAATAAATTAAAAGGTAATTTATTACCAAATACTTGAAGCAGTTGTAATAATACTTGCATTTAAGAAAAATATTTTTAGTGACTTATATTTATGTTGTTGAACTATCTTAAATTTCACAGCTCTTTTAAAAATAGATACTGAAATTTTTGATTATCAAACTATTAAATGCTAAAATTTTAATATTTCTAATTATTATTCAACAATTATGACATTATAAAACACAATATCTACTTTTCGTATAATATTATCATCCACGAAATTGCGGGCAAACACCTTGTAAAAACATTAAATAACTAGATGTAAAAAAAAAATCATGGGAGCTTGACAGAAACTATTAATATGCATCAGGCTTTTGGTTTTATAGATCTTGTGTATCAAGTATTTATTGGAAAATTTGCATAGCCATCTATGGGCTTTAAGAAAACACTAAGGTTTGGTAAATAAAATTTAACGATGGTTAATTATGTTACTACAAACTATGAAAATTATATATAGATGATTCTACCAATAATAATTTTATATGTTTATGGAGATTTATGTATGACTGCACCATCTTATGATATATATGCATGACAACATCTCACGTAAACCTTTTTCTATCTAAATAGAATCTCTGCTCCAAATTCACATAAAAGAGAAGCAACAAAAAAAGCTGTAAAAAAGACAGCAGCAATTTTACTAGGACTTTTCAACAATTTTTGCTCGTGCTAGTGCCCCTAGAAATTCTTGGGTTTGAGATAGAGCGCATTGAAGAGAACTGAAAAATCTGCAAATCAGTTCATTACAATAGCTTGAGTATGAGTTCATATTTGCAACGTTTGAATTCGTGTTTGAGAACCCTACTAATAATAACATAGATTGAAACTGATTTTGTGTTTGAGTACCTGTACTTCAGTTGAAAAGTGAGATAGAAAGTGATACTAAAAATGTATGATATTGCTATTCACTATTTGCTTCTAACTTCTGAAAGAGGGTGAGACATATAAAGGAGTGGTTAAGTCAGAAGCAGTTCATCCTATTCAGAAATTTTTCATATACTACAACGAGATCTACAAGAGCTAAAACCGATATGAAACTATACAAGGTTAGAACAACAAAAGAGACCAAAAAAAATAAAAAAAAAAGATGACGGTAGTTGACGACCATGATAGTCCCAGACCACCAAAACACTACAATATTTGGTCAATTTCAGAAAAAGTTAGATCAAAATTTTAGAGAGAAAGAAAACTTTCATTTGTTGAACAAAGTTTCATTTAATAGCTAAAATATATATATATTTAATTTTCAAAATTAGGATATGAGGAAGATAAAATAGTCTTTAGAAAAAATTAGTACTAGTTTCAAAAATGATTGACTACAGTGACCAGCCTGATTTCAATATTTTTTTTTGTTTTTTAGATTTGAAATTTATATACTTCTTATCCATTTTAGTTTTTTTGTTCTCTTTGACCAAAAAAAAAGTTATTTGTTTCTTGTCCACACAAAAAATTATATCTCTACCTAAATCTCCCCATATATACGGTAGCAAGTTAGCCACCATATACCTGAGTTCAACTCTCCTTCACCACAAGATTTCATAAAAAAATGAATTCTTCACGTAATGTAATTGACGTGTCACGAGTCACCCCTTCTGCCTCGTCCGAGTCACTCACTCTCCCCCTCACCTATTTCGATATTTTCTGGTACAAATTCCACCCCGTCGAACGAGTCATCTTCTACCAACTCACTGACGCAACCCGCCCTTTCTTTGACTCAGTCATCGTCCCAAACCTCAAATCCTCTCTCTCCTCCTCTCTCTCTCACTATCTCCCACTCGCCGGAAACCTCGTCTGGGACTCACTCGATCAGAAACCGAGCATCGTTTACTCCCCAAACGACGCCGTTTCACTTACAGTCGCCGAGTCGAATTCTGACCTCTCCCGCTTAGCCGGAAACAAACCGTTCCCCACCGCCGAGTTGCACCCTTTGGTGCCCGAGTTACAAGTCACCGACGACTCGGCCTCCGCTGTGTCGTTTCAAGTCACGCTATTTCCAAACCAAGGGTTTTGCATCGGCGTAACTGCACACCATGCCGTTCTGGATGGGAAAACGGCAACCATGTTTCTTAAATTCTGGGCAGACACATGCAAACACCAACAAGACCAAACGGCAAACGCTTCCCCACCACAGGATCTACTTCCTATTTATGATCGTACGGTCATTAAAAATCCGAACAATATCGAAGAAAATATTTTGAACGAGTGGTACTCTCTACTCAAAATGTTCTCCGGTGGTAAAGAACCAGACAACCCCAAGAGCTTGAAACTTATTCCGTCGCCGGAGATTAGTCCCGACGTCGTCCGTTTCACTCTCGACCTCACTCGTGAAGACATCCAAACGCTTCGAGAACGACTCAAGAGAGAATCATCTGCCTCCCCGTCACCAAAAGAGCTTCGACTGTCGACGTTTGTGGTTACGTATTCGTATGCGTTAACATGTTTAATCAGAGCTCGAGGAGGTGACCCGAGTAGACCAATCGGGTACGGCTTCGCGGTGGATTGTCGAGGCCTTCTTGATCCGCCGGTCCCGTCGAGTTATTTCGGGAACTGCGTTTCGGCTACGTTTAAAATGCCGTTAACGGCAGAGACGTTTATGGGTGAAGAAGGGTTCTTGGCTGCTGCTAGCAGTGTTAGCGATTTGGTTGAGGAGTTGGATGAGACTGTTGCGTTGAAGCTTCCGGATATTTTGGCCTCGTTTCCCATTCTTCCACCAGGGTCGCAGCTTGTGTCTGTTGCCGGGTCGACCCGGTTTGGAGTGTACGGGTTAGATTTCGGGTGGGGTAGACCCGAGAGAGTTTTAGTTGTGTCGATAGATCAAGGTGAAGCGATATCGATGGCGGAGGGTAGAGATGGGAATGGTGGAGTGGAGATTGGCTTCTCGCTCAAGAAACACGAAATGGAGGCTTTGATTGATTTGCTTAAAATAGACCACTTTTCGTTTTGAAAAATCAGTTCAGTAATAACACATGTTGAAACTGTGTTCGTGTTCGAGTGCTAATGATAACACATGTTGAATAAGTACTATTTTTTCCTGAATCCTTAAGACTTA
This sequence comes from Brassica napus, assembly GCF_020379485.1. NCBI lineage: Eukaryota > Viridiplantae > Streptophyta > Magnoliopsida > Brassicales > Brassicaceae > Brassica > Brassica napus. The sequence goes on from NC_063437.1 coordinate 11,479,879, forward strand.
AGACTAGTTAGATTCGTATAGAGTTTGTTGATTTTTAAAATTTGATACATATATTAAATTTGAAAAAAGTTATAGAGAATTTTGTATATTGTGAAAATATAAGAAAACAAAATAGTATAATGATTTTAAGAAACTAACGAATATATGTAGTATTCTTCAAATTTTGTTTTATTGGTTAAATTGTTAGGAATATGATTCTAAATAACATTGACCTTAATATATTTATAGATTATTAAAATCTAATTTTTTTGAATATTAAATTTTTTTGCATAAAATTAAAAAATTATTATATCAATAACGATAGATTTTAGTGAGAATGTGAAAATCTATAAACCAATAACATTAAACTCTAGAAATCCTAAGCATCATTAAAATCTAATTCCCACTAACCCTCCTTTATTCTAAAGACTTCAGCAGTCGTCTAGTAACATTGCAAGGCAAAATTGAAAAAAATATAGCAATTTACAGCAGGAGAGGGATACGACAATTTTAAGTATGGTTGGATTAAGTTTAAATTGTTAAATATATAGTTTTATTATTAATTTATTATCATTGATTAGGAATATTTGGATTGAAGCTCAATTAATAAAAGAACTAATCCGATTTCGGATTTTCTAACGATGTCTAAGACTTTTTCATTGGTATAGTAAGTTATGTGATATTGTAGAATTATCTAATACATATTTGTGCCTCATCTACAAAGTAAACTTTCATTGCTGTACTGCATACGTCTTAGCTTTGGTCCCTATACTACATTTTGAAGCAAAAGGTATCGTGTTGACACGTGAAAAATATCAATAGTTTCATTTGAGTCAACTCGTAAAACATTTAAAATTTTCGTTTTTATGCTGAATCGTTTGGATACAAATGCTTATATGTTGTTCCTTTGAACATTATTGCATTTGAATATAAATGCTTCATCTTAATGTATAACTTATAAAAAATCTAAACATTTAAGATACAAAAAAATATAAAATTTTGGATGCAAAATTATCATTTCAAAATTCAAAAGACTTAAGTATTTTTCAATAGAAATATAAAAGTAAATAGTTTTACATTAATTGTTGTTGTTTTTAGCCAAAACCATAAATTCAAGTTTATCTGCCAAACCTGTAAAACTGAGTTTTTCCTCCAAAACTATAACATAACATCTTCTCACCAAAACCGTAAACTCAAGTTTTCCAAAAAAAAACCACAAATTTGAGTTTTTTTTTTCTGATAAAACCATAAAATTAAGTTTCTCATCATAACCTTAAATTAATGTTTCCTGCCAAAACATGAAAATCATGTTTTCGCAAAAATTGAAAATCAGGGTTTACCTCCAAAACTGTAAAATCAAAATGTTCTGCTAAAACCGTAAAATAGAGTTTTTTACAAAAAAATAAAAATTGAGTTTTTCCAACATAACCGCAACCGCAAAACAATGTTTTCCAACCAAAACCAAAAATATTGTTTTATCGTAAAATCCAAAATCATGGTTTCCCCTCAAAAATCAAAAATTGCCATCAAAATCGCAAAATCATGGTTTCCCCTCAAAATCTCAAAACCATATTTCTTGTCAAAATCGTAAAAATTATATTTTATGCCAAACCACAAAATCAGATTTTGCCACTAAACTGAAAAACTAGATTTTTTCTTCAAGACTTCAAAATAATGTTGTTCCGTCAAAACTGTAAAACTAAATTTGTAATTTTAGTGGAAAAATCATGTTTACTCACCAAATTCGGATTTTTCGCCAAAACTACAAAATCTGACTTCCTTTTACAACCAAAATTAGGTTTATAAAGAATTCTAATTAGTTTTTCATATTTAAAAAGTCTATGAAACCATTATACGACATTGATTTCAAGAATCTTGTGGATATATGCAATATTTTGAAAGTTTTGTTTTCGTAAGTCGAAATGTTAAGAATGTAAATCCCAATAGAATTATAGAATATTTAAAACCCAATTTTTTTGAATAACAATGAATTATATATGTCATTAAAAAATCATCAAACCAATAACACTTGATTTAAAAAGAATGTTAAAATCCATCAACCAATATCTATAGAATTTTTAAATTCTTACAATCATTATAAGTATAGTTCCCACTAACACCCCCTTACTTCTGTCCGACACAAATCTGAAAACTTTGCAATCAATTTGACACCAATATCCTCATGTTTCTAACATGACTAGTAGGGGCGTTCGGAAACCCGTTCGGATGAGATATTTCGGGTTTTCAGGTATTTCGATATAGGGATATATAACCTGTTCGGGTATTTTTTCATTTCAGGTCGGGTTCCGGAATTTCACTTCGGGCTCGGATAATTTCAGATATATCCAAAATCCAAACTTAAAAAAAAATTGAAACGCATTTTCTGTTTTGTCTTCAAATCATTCATGGTAATGTTATTAGTCCAAAAACACATGCAATGTGAACAACAACAACAACAACATAATCTGTCCAAAAACAAAGTGAAAACATCAACAGAGTTTATAGATTAAGAAAACAAACTGAAACAAACTAAAAGAGTTTCTACTTCCAAACATAGATGATGATACAAACCATAAACCTCATATTTTATAAAGCTAAATTGATTCTCATATGCACGGCATATGTATTATGATAACAAGACAAGTCGTTCAATAATATAATTCATATTCTTTCTCCATTCATATTTTGTAAAGCTAAACAAGTCGTGCAATAACATTCAGACATAAGCAATTATTCAGTTATGTTTTGTTCTCACTTCCTCAATCAACAAAAAAACAGTCTCTTTAAAGTTTAAACCGTGGACAAACCAAACAAATCGACTAACTTCAAAAGGTTGCAAACAAAATCGACTAACTTCTGAGAATCATACAATCTGAATCAAACTTATAATCATCACACAAACAAAATCAAAATGGAGAATGAGAAATAAATAGAGATTGCATAGTCGGTTAAACTAAATGGAGAATGATAAATATAGATTTGGGTTATTTATATGTATGTTCGGGTATTTTGGATAACCTTTCGGGTATCGGATATAACCGATCAGGTTCGATTATCCGAACATCCTCATATCAAAACTCGTTCGGGTATTTTTTCTATTTCGGTTCGGATTTCGGTTCAGATGTTTCATGTTGGTTCAGATTCGGATTTAAGTATCGAGTAAAATGCGAAGCCCTAGTAACCAGCTTTGAATTCGTCCTTAACATCTACAGAAAGTATTTCGAGTTACAATAAATAAGAGTAATTAAAGTAGAATGATGTAGAGTAATAATAGAATAGTAACTAGCCTAACTGAATTTCTCTTTAAAAACTATGAGGAAAAATAAAGACATTTTACCGTCATTTAAATAGTAATCAGCATAAACAAATAAATTATTTATTATTATTTTTTCACCTAATTGGTGAATTCATGAGCTAAAACGAGAGTAATAGACTTGTAGCAAAAATATTTACGATATTTAGGTATTACAGTCACACCCTCCATTCTTCAACTTGACACCAATCCCACCCAGTCACACACCTGCATGTTTAAATTCTGTTTATCTTTTTTTATTATTGTTGTATGTGAAGGATTATGGTAGCTTGTAGGCCTTCACAAGTTTTAATGGAGAAATTTTTTGTTTACCATTTTCATGTTACCATTTTTTATCTTTACTATCAGTAAATGAACATTTTCAAAAATACATTCTTCATTAAGTAGTAAAAGAGTTTTATACCATTGTTATATATATATATCTAATCATTATTAAAAAAAAATAAAAATAATTTTTATGTTTTCGAATTATACTTTTTTAAATTCGAACTTTTTATTAAAAAAAATTTAGAATTTTTTTTTGAATCTTTTTTTCAAAATGTTTTTTTTAAAATCAAAAATTATTTTTGAAACTATTTTTAATTTTTTTATATATTTTTGAAGTATTTATTTATGTATTTATTAGGATCCTAAATTTCACATTCCAAAAACTCTACCCCACCGCTTAACTATAAAACCCAATGTTTTTAAACCCGATCCGGACACTGAACCGGATGACTTACCGGTTGCTGGGTCACTGGATCGACCGCGGGTGAACCATGGGTGAACCGCAAGTTAATAAATGAATTAATTTTATTATATAATAATATATCAGCTATGTAAATAAAAATATAGAAACTAAATTTTAATATTTTCTAATTTTTTTTTAAAACATAAAATAATAGTTTTGATATGTATATATTTTATGTTTATAAACATTTAGAAAACACTTAACTTTAGTTTTTATATTTTTATTTTCATTTGACATACAAAATATCAAAAAATAGTTTAAACTATTTAAAATTTTCTCTAACAAAGTAAGAGTTATGACATCTAAAAAAAATCAAGTCATAAATTTTTAAATGTCTAATGTGAATAATAAATTAAACTTCAAATACAAAATAAACCAAAAGTAAAAGATCATTGTAATAAATTGTTAATAATGAAAATAAACTAACACCAAATCACATTAACTAATTTTGGTTTTCTCTACTATCGTTCATTTCATTTTCTTCATGTGGCATAGTGAAATCTTCATCAAAATCTAACAATCACAGATATAAAACAGAAAAAGGAAAACCTAACCTTGTTTTTTTTGTCAGCACCTAACTTCATAATTGGAAACTTAGAATATAAAACATAATTAAAAACTAAAAAAAAAAAAGTAAAAATTATTTATTGGTTGAACCCGTGGTTCAACCGGTATCGGGTTCCGGGTTTTACTGGGGTTTTGCGGGTTTTTGCAGGTTTCTAAATATTGGGTTTCTCACAAAACCCAAACCGAATTTTTTCTGAGTCACCAGGTTTACCGTTCAACCGCAGGTCCGGATCGGGTTTCAAAACACTGATAAAACCTAAGTCTAAATTAGTTAACCCTAGGGGCAATATTTTTAAACCCGACCCGGACACTGAACCGGATGACTTACTGGGTTGCTGGGTCGACCGCGGATGAACCACATGTTAATAAATGAATTAATTTTATTATATAATAATATATCAGCTATGTAAATAAAAATATAGAAACTAAAGTTTAATATTTTGTAAATGTTTTTAAAACATAAAATAATAGTTTGGATATGTATATATTTTATGTTTAAAAAACATTTACAAAATTCTTAACTTTAGTTTTTATATTTTTATTTTCATTTGAAATAAAAAAATATAAAAAAATAGTTTAGACTATTTAAAATTTTATAATAACAAGGTAAGAGTTATGACATCTAAAAAAAATCAAGACATAAAATTTATAAATATTTAAATATCTCATGTGAATAATAAATTAAACTTCAAATACAAAATAAACCAAAAGTATAATATCATTGTAATAAATTATCAATAATGAAAATAAACTAACACCAAATCACATCAACTAATTTTGGTTCTCTCTACTACCGTTCACTTCATTTTCTTTAGGTGGCATAGTGAAATCTTTATCAAAATATAAAAATCACAAATATAAAACTGAAGAAAAAACCTACCTTTTTCTTTTGTCAGCACGTAACTTTTCAATTGGAAACTTAGAATCTAAAACATAATTAAAAAAGAAGTAAAAACAAAAAATGGACCAAAATGGTTTTATACCATAGGGACAACCATGCTAGTTTTGTGTTCCGTTTTGGTAATTTTTTCTTTAATATTGGTTCGACCTGTGGTTCAACCGGTATCAGATTCCGGGTTTTTGCGGGTTTCTAAATATTGGTTTTTTCACAAAATCCAAACCGGATTTTTTCTGGGTCACCGGGTTTACCGGTTCAACTGCGGGTTCGGGTCGGATTTCAAAACACTGCCTAAGGGTATAAGTTTCTTTTACTCTTCATTAAAAGTGATAGTAAAAGTGGTTATAGTAAACATGAAAAGTGGTATTTGTGGCAATATCTCAGTTTTAATCTCGTTTTTATAGGTTTGGTGTTTGCCTAATTCTAATGATTTCGGTGGTTGTTTAGCTCTTGGCTCCAGTGTCTATTGTCAAGCTGACTTTAGTTTTTCTTTCTAATTTTGATAATATGTTAATATTACATTATATGTTTATTTTTTGATACAAATATAATTCGAAATCTATTTATTAAAATATAATAACCAATTCATTATTAAGAATGTAAATCGTTTATAATTGTCAGCTGGCTTTAGTTAATATTAGATTATGTGTTTATTTTTAAATAATAGCAATAACAATATTTTTGAATTTGAGTTTTTTTATTAATGATAATTTCCAATTTAAATTAGAGAAAATATGTCTTATCACATATAAAATAGTTAGTTTTTAAAAATAAAATTGGAGGTGTATTTGTCCACTTAAAAAACACAAATAGGAAATTTTAAAAATAGTCCCTATGTTGTATGCGATTGATTTTGTATACATATTCATCTAATTCAAACCAATTTCTATAAATTTGTAGAGAAATATTTGTAATATTCATTTCTCAAAATTTTATTTATTATTTATATAATTCTATTGTTTGTTGTTAGCAATCGAGTCCTTAGTTCATTTATATATAATAATTTATTCTTCTATTTTGTAATTTAATTACACATTTATGTTTTTCTATAATCCATATATATGTACATTCTTTTGCATAATATATATATTGATTTTTGTTATATGGATCATAATTTTATTTTTGAACAACGCTTCTGGTTGTATTTATAATATTTTCTTTGTTGGACTAATTGGTTATTGTTTATTTGTGTTAAGAATTTTTTTTTTTTGAACTCCACATCTAACTTTCGTATCATTTATTATTTATAAGACTTTTTATTGTCATTTATTTTTATTTACATATTCATATTTTCATATGATTGTTCTTCTTCGATCCAATATAAAAGTTCATCTATCTTATTAAAGTAGAAATATTTTTAGAAAGTGTTTAGAAACATAGATAGTGGTAAGAAACTAAAATATTGTTTGGAAACATGGATAAGAAGTATATTAAGCAAAAAGAGTAATGGGTTTATGTTATTAAAAAAAAAAGTAAAAATCCATTATACTATGAGAAACTATATATTTGGACCAGCTTTAAAATATACGAAAAATGGCCCAAGCTAATTACTTAAAAATATCTTTTGTCAAAAATAATCATAAAAAACATTAGAATTTTATATACATATTTCAAATCAAACTATTAATTTAAAACTAAGTTATATCAAAATTGATTAAAAAATATACATATATTCAAAAATTGATTTTTACTAAAATATTTTCTAATAACCATTATAAAAAAAGTTTTAATTATATATATATAAGAAAAATACAATACAAAGTACAACTTCAAACACCAACTTAAATTATGGTTTTTATATTTCCCATTAAGTTTTAAAAAATATAATATATATGATTATTTATATGATGGTACGTATAAAATATAATTAATTATATGAGTACTTATATGATGGCACGTTAAAATACATTAATTATATGATGATACATATATGATATATAATAGTGACATGAAAAATAAATAGCAACATATTTTTGAAAAAAAAATGGATTATTATATTATACTTATAAGAAAACAAACTAACATTTAATAAAAAATATATAACACTGTCTACGTATAATAAATATAAATTTATATAAAAGATAAAGTACACATGTGTGGATGCACAAATCAAAATCTAGTATAGTTTTATACTTCATATGGTCCAAGGATTTTGCATCCGCGTAAACGCACACAATGGCGTTTCAGATGGAAAAACGACAAGCATGTTTCTCAATTCATGGGCCCATATATGTAGCCAAGCAAATCATTTTCTACCGGAGGATCTAAGTCCATCTTACGATCGTACAGTCATAAATATCCCACCAGAGATTGAAACATATCTTTATTATTATTTGAAAAGTCAATTTGCTGATTTATCATGTTTTCCATAATTTTAGATAATTTTATTTAATTATCTTATTTTTACTAGATTTTAGCTAAGTCATTGATTGATTATTAGTTTTTAGAGGGGTTACTAATTTATTAACTAAAAAACACTCTTAATGATTTTACATATAATTAAAAAGAATTTATTATAATAATACTAAATTTATATGTTATGTTAAATATTTAGTTATTTTTTCTTATTTGTCATATTTTACTAGGTTTTAATCTTTTAAATAGATCATTGATTTATTATTAGTTTTTAACTGAGACACTAATTTTGGTTATTGCTCGATATAAATATTAATTTGGATTTTATTCTCATTTCGTTTGTTTGTTTTGGTCTGAGATTCAGAAAATGTTTAAGATTTAAAATTATCAAAGTGATACAAACTTAGGTTAAGATCCGCATCTTTTACAGAATAAATATTTTATATTTATTACTTATTTTATGTTTTCTGCATATTTTGAAATAATAGTATAATAATTATATATACTAAATAACTAAGAAATCAGTTACTATTATTTAATAAATTAGCATGTGCATATAAATCAAAAATCATTTTTGTTTATTCGCAATTATTTTAGGGTAAATAAATCAAAACAATCAATCTTAACTATTGTATATGATATATAATTAAATTTAAATGATATTAATATATATAGTATACTTTTAATATGGATGTTTATTAAATGAGGTTTCTACTTATATGATTTTATGATTATTTGCATATTTGTGTAACAAAATTTTACACCAACAATTTTTTAATGTGGGATATTTAGTAGTTTCAATAATTTATAATCATTTAAAAAAATAATGAAGATTTCAAAACTAAAATATTAACTTTTCAATATATGTTTAATGCAAATATCAAAATATAAGTATGTATTTTCATATGATGTATAGTTTAATTTAAATGATATGAAATATATATATATATATAAACCTATTAAAATAAAATCATTTTATTCATATGGTCTTATAATCATTATATCTTAATATATAAAAAAAATCAAAACTTGATCACAAAAGTTTATGTGAGACTTTTAACATTTTTAGTAATTTATACTCGTTTTGAAAAATTCAAAATACAACATATACAAAAATATCTAGTTTTCTTATTTGATTAATGTAATTGTGTTATTTCTTTTATAATAAAGAAATAAATAAAAATGATAAAAAGTATACAGATTGTTATCAAATCTTTATTATTTAAATTATGATTAATTGTCATATATATTTTAGTCACATTAGGTAATTCCCTAGGCTTTATTTAAAGAAAGAATAGATAATAAATTTCAATTTGATAAATGAATGGTCCATAATGGACATACTATAATATAATATTCTCTAGCAAATTAATTTTGGACCAACAAAATTTTCATTTGATTATAAATTCACCACATAAACAAAATTTCATTCCAATTATGTGACAATTCAACATTACAATTTTTACTTAGCACAAATTACAGATTATAATTTTTTAAATGTTTCTCTATTAATATATATGAGATTGAGATTTCTTGGTACGGTGCTTTGGTATTGTTAGTGTTGAAGTTAATAACTAATCTAAAAATAAAATATAATTTGGAAAAAAGTTAACCATTCAATTGAAACTTATACACATTAATACTATACCTTATTAGGATTTAAGAATCTGCTTTGTTTGAAATCGTGTCTTGTAAATAAATATATTGCTTTCATTTAGTAAATAAGTTACACTTGCTCAAAATACAATTATGTAAATATATAGTGGTTAAACTCCGGCTCGAACTCGATAGAACCCGAACCTGTCTCAAACCAAACTTCTATATAACCCAAATTACGCTAATTTTGATAAACCCGAAAAATCAAAATTCGATTGGACAAAATCGAAACCCGATTGAGACTCGAATACTCAGGTCTAGTTTATATAAGATGATAATTAGGTTTACGTGATATACATTCATTATCATTAACTTTTACGAAAGCACATTATTAGCGTTTTCCTTAACTACCAAAAAAGATTTAGGCAATTCATACCTTAGTTTTGAAGTCATATTTAGTCTTCAATATAAATTTCCATATTTACCTAATGAAGAATTGTGTACCAAGCATAAATATTTCATATATACAATCGTTTGGTGACCTAGTTAGATATATATATATATACTAGGTTAAGATCCGCGCCTTGCGCGGAATGAACATTATATATAAAAATTATTTAATATATTATATGTTTATAACATATTACGAAATAATAAATATATATTTAATAATTAAAAAGTCATTATACTACTTATATAATTAAATTGGTGCGAACATATAAATAAAAATCAAAAAAATATTTTTTCTATTTGATATGATATATAATTAAATTTAAATGATAGTAACATATATATGGTATATTTTAATATTAATATTTATTAGATGATGCTTTTTGTTCATATTTTTTTTTATCATTTGTATCTGTTATAACAAAAAGTCTAAATTAGTAATAACAAAACTTTCACTGTGGAATTAATGGTTTAAGTAATTTATAATATTTTAAAAAATTAAGTTGTCAATATTTTTTAAATTTTTTATCAAAAAAATGTTCAAAGTAAATTTCAAAAGTAAGATATTTATGTATTTTTATATGTCATATAGTTAAATTTAAAATGATACATATATTTATATATCTTTTATTTTTTGATATTTATTAAATGAGACTTTCAACTTATATTATTTTTAATTATTTGTATCATGTCATAACAAAAGTTTTAAATCATAGATAACAAAATTTGAATGTGAAACTTTTAACAGTTTTAGTAATTTATACTCATTTTTAAAAATTTAAAATATAATATATAAATAATTTTTTAAATTTTTATTATATGGTTACTATGATTGTTTAATTTATTTTAATAGCTTAAAATTAAACAAATATAATTATAATACACACTTATTTTTATCAAATCTTTCTTATTCAAAATCATTAATTGTCATATATACTTTAGCCACATTAGGCAATTCTGTAATCTTATTTAAGGAAATAATGAAGCACATTAATAATGTATTTATTATGGTTTAATAAAAAGCTTATTATATATTTAGATGAACCAACCTATTTCTCTAAGGATTCTAAGAATCATTCTAGTGATGACACGTGGCTACAAAAAAATGTTGTAATGTTTCTCAAATAATATATAGGGGATATATTCTGTATTTATTTGTTTCTTTTAATAGCGAAAATAGAAATTATACTTACCAAAATTCTATTATTCTATATAGTGCGTATATCACTGACATAAATTTTTTTTGTACATTCTAACCGAAACCACCAAAAGTATTTGATTGATTATGGTTTGGTTTAGTTTGAATTAAAATGGCTTAACAAACATTAATAATAGACAAACCGTATATTAATTATGTTTTATACTGATATGGTTTTGAAATATTTTTTGTATACAATATAAAAGGTTTTTTTGATTAGTTAAATACGTACTTGGTCTTACTATTGGTATACTGTATAGGAGATTGAATGTCCACTCGAGTATATTTTATAGAGTTCCAATTATATTGTTGTTTTCAACATAGAATAACAAAAATTCAACTAATGTAGAGACTCCAGTTTACTCAACTTATATGTGATTAACCTAATAAAAATGAACAGTTTGTACGATTCTTTTTTTGTTTACTACTCGGTTTTTAATGGATTTAGACTGATTGTACATAATGTATATTTTTATCCAAAAAGAGTCACATTCGCAACAGTCTTCTTTGATTTGTTTAATAATCATGTGATTTGTTCTTCATTTATCTTTGGTGTAGGTTCAGCGTTTGGAAGAAACGTTTAACAGGCAAGAACCTTACTCATAATATACAAAGAACTGATATATAAGGCACTCATTGGTCTTAATACCGGTGTGCCAAAAAAAATTAAAAGCGACTTTTGATATGATATATAGTTATGGAAATATGTGACAACGTTATATTAAACTATGGTTTATATTAGGTGCTCTAGAATTTTTAGAAATAGGATTTAGAAGACATTTAGAAGTGCCATATATGATGAAGTTTTTTTTAATTAATACAAAATTAAGGTTCTAATTTTTTAAAAGATCCTCAATTGATATATAGGGGATTTCAGCCTTTTTTAGTAATAACAAAATTCTTACGTACGTTTTCCTTCATAAGACAAAGAAATAATATAGGTATTTTTACATGGAAATAATATAGTATATGAGTTTAGATAAATTAAATACTATCTTATGATGTTAGTTCTGGGACTGAGAGTGCCAAGCTGCGTAGATGTGATTTAGTAGCCATTGGCGCATTATTTGTAATACTCTATTTATATGTGGCTTTATTTTTCACTAACCCTATCGGAATGAGTACATTGTAAATTGTAACAACTCTTAAAGACCTGATTAGGTATCCATGAAAATTTAACTATGCCTATATTACTTATTAGACACTAGGGTCGGCCCGCCCTACGGGCGGGATATACTTTACTTGTGTGTAGATATTCTAAACCTTCATCTTATGAAAATAGTTTTGTATCCCTAAGATTTAGTGTGCCTTAATGTCGCTCGTTAAATATTTTAAAATTAAATTGTAGTATCTGTTGAACAATGTTAAAAAAGATCGTGAAAGGATTTAAGTTGAAACTCATGTACATTGTTGGTTTGGCACTGCCTTATTGATCTTTTTATTATTTATTATCTTTTCACTTTAAAAAGTTTTATCGACATGACTCTAACAGTTTTTGTGTTCCTTAATTTCTTCTACCCGATATCTTTTTAACTATCTCTATTTCTTGTGATTTTGATTCCCCAGTTGATCCATTAAGCTTACCACATCCTCCCCATCCTCCACTTTTAGAAGTTCCACGTTTTGCATGAATGTCTTATTTTCCTATTTCACAAAAGAAATTAACCGACTTATCTTCGTGCAAGTATCTTGAAGCTAAGATTTGGAGTGAGCTGCTGTAAAACAAAGTTAAAATTGAGGCCCATTAATAATATCCACTGGCCCAACTTTAACATTCTCTTATTTTCTCCGTCACCAAGAATCAAACAGAAGTCCCCTTTATCTTCTTCTCCACACCGACAAACTCCATCTTCGTTAACCTCCAAGTTTATCCTTGCACCGAATCTCCTTGCCGCTGCTTTGTCTGAACAGAACCCCAAAGCTTCTCGACTCCAATAAACTCTTGTATGTTTCCATTGCGATGACAATCTCATCGACTCTGCCGAGATTCCGTTGTCGTGTCTTTAGAGCATCAGCATTGGAGGTTCATTAGGGGGATTCACACGTTTTTCAAGAAAAAGAATATTATAATATGTAACAGTGATGATACTGTCTCTCCAAACTCCTTCTGTATGAACCTGGGTCGTTACTGTTCAGCGGCCCCACGCCACGTGGCGGCCCGCTATTGGTCATTTTTTTTTTTTTAAAAAAAAATAACAAACAAAAAATGAAAAAAAAAATAATAAAAATTTTAAATTATGAACCCCAACCAGGGGTTCATTAATGCTGGTGCTCTTAGAGCCCCGATTTACTGGATGGTCAAAAATAACTCGATTCCATACGCCTCCAGTGGCCATATTGTATTCCTCCGATGAATTTATCTCCGCGGAATGCATCTCCATCTTCGATTCAGTCAGCTTGAGAGATATTCACGACTCGCACTCATACCTCCCTCCTTACCCGAGTAAAGCTTATCCTTTCTAGTTTTGACTCACATGTTAATCCCGACATGTAACTCCCATTGACTTTTCTTGAGGGAAACAGTCTCACGAACCAAACATGGATCGATAACTCAGCTTCCTATTTGTCTCGAGCTTGGACAGCAAGCTCAGTCTCTTCCAAAGAAACTCAGGTACGTCTCTCTTTCTTCGCCCTTCTGAGCTCTATATGTTCTATTATTCTTTTTGATTCTTCTTGATCGTGAGAACTGAATTCCATTTTTGGGTAAGAAATTGTAACCTCTGGTCATTTTCTCCGACCAGACTCATTGCTGCCTCCACCGTGAAGTTTATGGCTTCTCAGCTTCTCCGATGCCTGTATAAGGTTATCACAATCTTAATTACATGGAATTATGTTGATACGAAGAGTTACAATGGTGGTTTGTGGACGTGGTGATTGATATTCAATGTTTGGTTTACGGTGGCGAAGATGAAGGTGGAGAGAGCTAAGATGAGAATAAGAAGATATTATGTTTCCAGTTAGGAACTAATACGTCAATTTTTAATGGACCAAAATAAATGGACCCAAATACGGAAACAATATGATAGCCCACGTGGACCTAAAGTCAAATTTTTATCATTCAACAAATTTTTATAATGTGTTAATATATATTTGGTGTGTTTTGATTGCGAATGGAATGTATATTGGTGATAATGATTGTTGTCACTTTGGTTGTTAGTCTTGAAAAGTATAGTCGTTATGTACATGCATTTTTGTGTCTGGTAAAGCGTGAGTTCTTCCTCTTCCATAACTTTTAAATGTTTGAGTTTTAGCTGAGGAAGTAAAAGAATTTTGGTGAGTTATGGGCAGTGAGAATACTTTCAGAAGAATTAGTAGCTGGCCGGAGCATCCGGGTTTGTCGAGCTAATCAAGCTGCAATTACTGTATGAGATAGGTCATGTCAGATAGGATACAATAGATGGAAGTTTCATATAAACTTGAAAATCGTAAATGTGGATGCGGTAAATAGCAATGTTCTAATTAGACTCTTTCATCATTTGGTGGAGAGTTCTATATATTCTCGATTCTGTTTGTTCATTTTACAGAAAGAAAAAAGCATGACAGACAACAAAATACATGTAGTTGTACTTGTTGGTGAATGAATAGCTGAACTTTTCAAGTGTCTCCCTAGAGAGATATTTAGAATCTAACCATGGGCGCCTCTGTTTGCCTGTCTTCAATAGAGTGATAAATTCGCATAATTTTCCAAGAAACATCAACCCAAACATTTTGATTTAAAAGCAACTTTAGTTACCTGATATGAATTCATCGTCAACGTCAGTATGCCTTAACCTTAGAGAGTACTGAATTGCCACCAGGCATGTCATCTCCATTATCATCATCATTATTTTATGTCAGTCGTGACAACAACTCTTGGATCACCTCCAAAACCTTCCAGTATATAGTGAAACTCCACTGCTTGACATATACATCACTGGCTCACTGCCAACAGAAAAACCATAATATGAAATAGCCAGCGTATATTTAATCAGTTATGAAAGTGGTGATGAATGGCTTATCACTCACTGTACTCTTCACATCAGTGAGTTCTCCAATAATGTCTGAGTGTCAATGGAGCGCTCAATTATTTATAGGTTTCAATAATTAATCTGGGATGAATCAGATATTAAGCGGATGAACCTGGAATATGTGTGTTTGTATTGGCTAGGCCATGAAGCTAATCGTGATTCCGTAACCTAAACCGTTCTTCAGGTATTGGAGAGACCGGTTTGGTTCTCATCAGAAGTGGTTGAATCACTAATAAACTGAATCATTAGAGGAGAGTAGGTTAGCCAGAAGCTATGATTGCACCGTATCACATCGAACCAGCTAACTGTCAACAGAGAACCGGCATTGACACGGCGTCGGAAGGTGGCGAGACAGTGGCCATCAATGGTGGCTGGCATGAGTGTCGACTGAAACTCATGTATAAAATAAATCAAATAAACAAATGGGTTCAAGATTTATTATTTTAAATAGTTTAGAAAAAAGATATGTATACAGAGTTGAAGATTTATGAATATAAAAGCCTGAAAAATTAACAGAAAATATGTTCATGAGTTTCAAGAACGGAGAACCTTAGGATCATGAAAATCATGTACAAGCCATCAACTGGCCACTGTGTTTAACGTTTTTGGCTTCTCAGAATTTGAATCATGCAAGTAGATTAAACTATTAGCCATTATCATGAGGAAGAGTTATCGAATGATTTTGAAATTGTGAGGATGATTTTCAATGCAGGATGTCCAACCTTTTTATAGATGAGATCCACCGCTTGGAAGAGGATAAAGAGACATTGAATGCATAATTGTGGTTGTAGTGGGTCGTGAGGGAAAAGCGAGACTTAATGATGTTGAATCAATGCTGAATCAATGAACTTGTAACGACATTGGGGTGAGTAAAAAAAAACGAAACGCCTACGCACATCTTACAGCGACGAAGTATCTCTCTCAGAGAAACCAAAATCTCTATAAACGCTAGACGTAAGCAGATTTGCAGATTATGAAGAACCCTAACGCCGATACCGTATTGAAATAGAAGGCGACTCAAAGGACAATATTGGGACATATTAAGTAAATATTCAATCCAACATAATATTTTGAAGCCCAGAGAATACACATGCATTTGAAAGCCCATTAGAAACATAAAGGGCAGCGAGACTTACGTGAGAGTAGGACAAATGTCGGCTTCTGCTGCTTCTAATTGATGACGTGTCCTAATAAGGAGAGAGGCACATTTCTTTATAATAATAGATAATTGTGTTTTATTTTAGAAGTAAAATATAAAATTAAAAAAATAATCAGGTAAACAACACTATTTCTTTATTTTTATTTGACATAACATTTTTAGTTGTACACTATTGTTTAAGTGCATATATCAATGATAAGCACTCATAACGACTTAGAAGTTCATGGACCAAACTTGGCCTGAAGTTCTTTGACAATATTTGCATCCAACTGGAACGCCCTGGCTAGAACTTCTGGATATATAGGAGGATTTGACCCGAACACAGCGTTTGCGATTGTGATTACACCAGCGTTTTGACTACTCAATCCTGCAAAAGCAACGGCAGGGACTTTCCCAATATTTACCTGAAAATGAATCATTCCAATGGGGAACACAAATACGTCGCCAGGATGCAATACTTTGGCGAATAAACGGTTATTGTCTTGATTGGAAGAGACAAACCCGACGTATAATGTTCCTTTGATAAGGACAAGGATCTCTGAGCCACGGGGATGCGTGTGAGGTGGGTTTTGTCCATGTGGAGCGTAGTCTATGCGCACCAATGATATGCCCATGGTGTTTAGCCCTGGGATCTGATCAACATTAACCGTGGTCACATTGGAGCCAACTTGATTACTGGTGTTCCCAGGCACGTTGAGGCCAGAGAAGAAAAAATCTTCTGCATTGACTCGCATCGGGTCTTTACAGAACCTACCATTCACAAAAACTGCATGTAGAAATATATTTCAAAGATCATAAATTATTACAACGTTAGGATCAATTTGAATGGAGAAAATAAGAGAAATAGATGAAACATGGGTTTTTTTTTTTCGTACCACCATTTAGGTCATCAATGGCGACACAGAAATCTTGGAGTGGACTTGGATCATAAGCTTCAGCAAAGGAAATTACCAAAGCCAATATGGCAATAGGGATGAGGATGAGAGCCTGAAAAAACCTCATTTTTCAGATAAAAGGCTATATATGAATGCTCTCTCTAGATTCGTTTACGTCTGTGGTTTGCGAAGCATGGTGCTTTATATTTATAGGACAAGCTCATAAGCAGTGGCGGACCCAAGATAAGTTTTAAGGAGTGTCATAATTGGGCTTGGCCCAGATTAAAACTAAAATAAAGGGGAAAACAATTAATTGAGGGAGTTTGAACCCAGGTGACTCAGTTAAAGGGGGGTCAGAAAGGAAATAAACACAACAATTGAGCTATGTATTTTTCAGTTACTTGGTATAGACTTGCTAATATATAATTTTAACCTGTGGCAGGTGCAACCCCTTTATCCAACGTGGGTCCGCCTCTGCTCATAAGTCATATATATTATATTTGACATGGTTTAAAATTATTATTTTATGTTTTCGTGTTTAACATGTTGTAACTGGTAGTTCAGATTGTTTAATAAAATGCATTAAGTAATTAATGAGATTACGTACAGCGAATCAGGTAGACTCTTAGTTACATAAAAAAAAAGCTAAACAAAAGAGACTGGTAGTTGGAATTCCTTTAGGAAGAATGGAAGATACTGGCCAAATGGGTAGATGGCAAAATAACGTAGGCTATAAGCCTATAATGTTAGGAGAGATCCCACAATGGCTTAACTTATCTAACAAATGTAATCGAATTTGCATTTAATTATGTACAAAACACAACAGAAGTGTCACAGGGAAGATTTAGATTGCAAATAGTGTCAGTATAAGATGCATTAACGGGCTGGACAAAGGAATTACGTAAGATTATTAGGGAATGAAAAAAGAATCAAATGAGAAGTCACTTTAAGTGATTTTTGATTTTTTTTTGGGAAAATTACTAAAAGAGAACAAAAAAACAAGGTTGTTGTCCCTTTGGTATAAAACCAATTTTGTCCATTTTTTTCCTTTTTACTCTTTGTATTTCTGAAAGCTAATGAAATAAATAATTTTGTCAATCAAAAAAATTATTAAAAATATAAACAATTAATAAAACATCAATATACACAAGCTGGTAGTTTTCTTTTGTTCAAAAAATTGGTAAATGAGATTCTTAGAATATGTTCTACTAAAAATAGAATGCGTCTTCTATGAAAATTGGTATAGTAGAAAACGATTTCTAAAATAAACACGTTTATCTACTTTTTTTAGAACGTCTATTTTACTATTTACTAAATTTCTAAAAAAGAGGAACGCGCATTCTACTAATCGTAAAGGTATCCACTTTCCTTCTGAATGCATCTTCTACTTTTATAAAGTATTCTAAATTTCAGAGAATGTGTTTTCTACAATGTACTCTTACGTCTACTCAAAGTAGAAAGTGTATTCAGAATTTTTATCATTCTTCTAAACTTTTAGAAGTCGTTTTCTACGGATAAGAATACCTGATTTTTTGCAAAAATTAATGAAATTTAAGTTAAGGAAATATTCTAAAAATCTCCTAAAAATATTCCAACTTCCTAAAACGTGTTATGGTCGATTTTACTTGAAAAAATTAAAAATAAAATGATTCTCCCTTCTCTTCTTCATCAATCTATGGTTTTTCCATAGTTTTTCTTTTGATTCTTATCACAAACTCTTGTTCTCTATGATGCATATTTATACCTTTTTTTTTTCGATTGCCTTTCAAATGTTCTTTTTTCCTTTTTTCCATTAACTTTTTAAAAAAAATTCAAATTAACTTTTAAATTGTGTTTAGTTAGATTAAGTATAGGGTTAGTTTTGGGATTATGAAAAAAATTATACTATTGAGACAACTTCATGTTGGTTTTATACCAAGGGGACAATAACCTTGTTTTTTTGTTCTCTTTTGGTAATTTTCCCTTTTTTTTCCATTGTCAAATGATTTTTTATTATGTATCGCTCATATGTGAAGTTTAAGTAAAATATTATAATTTGATTGGGTGATGATTTTTATTTATTATTTATTTTATGTAGATCTAAAAATAAAATTCTAAAACTAGTTAATACAAGTTACCAAACAACACAATTAATATTAAAAATAATTATTTATGGTAACTAAATGCAGAAGTATATAAATAATATATAATGTTTAATCAATTTGATATTTTTATCAATTTTTTTTAAAATGATATAAAATAATTTAATATAATTTTATAGAAATAAATATAATAGTTGTATATTTTAAACAATTATATGCATAAATGTTTTTAAAATTATTATAAACATTTTTAAAACAATTTTTTTTTATAATTGTGGGAATCTCAAAGGCTCACAAAAGAGAGCAAAATCATATTACTAGAGTTTCTAAATTATTTATAAGACTTTTATTAAATAATTTATAAAGGTTTATAATTTTATTTATCCGACTTATAGAAATTTTATAGACCATATATAAATAATTTAAATCTATTTAAAATTATGTAAATGTATATTTATAAGGATTTATAAATCATACAGAATTATTCCACACTTCTTACTATATATTAAAATGTAAGTCATTTAAGTAACTTTTGGTTAAATACTTAAATGTACACTTATAGGTGAAATCCTAAATTTTTTATAATTTTGATGGGATATTAAATTTTATTTATTTTTATCAGTTCTGAAATCAATTATGTTTGATTTTTAGATTTGAGTTAATAATATCTATCCTAAAAAACAAACTTTTAACGGCAGATTGTATTATTAAATCATGTAATCAAAGAGTTGTAGACAAAGTGAATCACAAAAACTTATACAATTTATAAAAAAAAATGTTTGTTCATAAATATATTTATAATTAATTGTATAAATTTATCTTTATAAGTATTTATAAATCAAACAAAATTATATCACATTTTTATTATATATTAAAAGAGAAGTTAGTTAAGTGATTTTGGTTACATATACATTCACAAGTGAAATCTCAAAAATTGTTCAAATATTAATGGTTGATGATTTTATATTTTTCTTTGCTTTTATCAGTGTTAAACTAAAAATTAATTCTGCAATCGACTTTCTTAATTTTTTTTAGATTTGAATACTTTAATCATATGTAAATATAAAAGGTGATTATTTTCATTATATCCAAAACATTTGTTTTCCCAAATTCAATGAAACACATACATAAAAGAGCATCATAAATTTTGTTAGATTTAAAATAAGTTGAAAACGATAAAAAAAAAAAGTCAACGAAGCATAAGTAAAACAAATCAACAAAGCCAATATCTGCACTATAGAAGCCTCCAACCATTTGGATCTACACAAAAATGCTCTTTTGACAGTTAGGTATTTCCGGTTTTCACTTGTTAAAATAAAGTAAAAGGTATTTCTACAATCAATTACTTAAATCAATTATAATATGGTTTCTGAGTAAGAGAAAAAAAATTTAGCGACCTAGATTCATGTTGTTGAACTGTTCTTAAAACTCACAGATCTTAGCACTGAGACTTTTGATTATTAAACTATTTGAAGTTAAAATTTGATTTTAACAGTTCTAGTTGTTATTAGATACTAACATTTGTGTGGGAAAAAAATGGTGCCATTCTTCATTACCGATAGCACGATCCAAACTACATTGAACCTTACCCGAGCTCCTAAAACCCGCCGACAACATCTTCCTCTATATGGGAATTCAATCATACCACAGTTAGCAATCATCGTTCTAAAAGGAACGAGCTCCTTTAACCTCAGGGCTTCCAGAGATCTTCTTTTTTGACAATCGTTTGTCTGCGACCAGATTATCAGATGGAGGCTCCAACATTTGCTGAGCTGAGACGCCTTGCTTCTTAAGAACATCACTGGAGCCCTGATCCATCTCGACAACAACGTAGTCCTGGTTTGCGATTCTCAAATCCTCAGCTGCCTCATCGTGGTTTACGAGTCTATATCTATATGAATATATCCGCTGATGATATAGTTCACCTATTATGGTCCAATCGATCTTCCGTTGGTTTACTGCTTTTGTTTCGAGGGTTCGGTTTCATATATAATGCTGTCTTTAAAGCTAGACTCCGAGAATCGTGACAACCCTTATGAAGAAAATATAGCAATGACTTTGGATCCCACCCATAACATTCAGTTGACGTTCTTGTCTAGACTTTTTTTTGTCTTTCCACTTTCTTCATGCTTGTTTTTTTTGGTTGCTTTAAGTGCTTCATGTTGCGCTCTTTAGAAAACTATATTTAACTGTATGATCCTCATCATCGAACGTGAGTTTAAGCACATGTGTTGATACTATTGTCCTCCTGGTTTGAAACCCGGTGAAAAGAATACTTTACACCCCATATCATCAAAGTCTGGCTCCGGACCATGGACAAGATTAGGACCCAAGGCCCAAACTCATCATAGTTAAAGCCAATGAAACATAAATATGCTAGCTAAAGATTTATAATATTAATGAGAATGCAGAGTAGAAATTTAAATTAATTATATTTTATATAATTGTTTTTACTGAACAAGCTTAAAATGTGACCTGTGAATTTAATTATATTTCTCTTTTGCAACATATATATATATATATATATACACATTTAACATAGATAATACAAAAAATTTAAACAACGTGCAATTAGTTACCTTATTACCAGTAGGAATTTTTGTTCTAAAACTTTGCATATTTTTACCATACCTACTAATTGATGTACTTGAGATGTATTTCCCCTAGCCCCTGAAAAAGACAACATATAGACTGGAATATGGAATCTTGTTTACTCACTTTTAAAATAGTATGATCCACGTATCAAAATAATGTAAGCCAGACTAGGATTAGTTTTGGATCCACATGATGTCAAAAAAGAAGAAGTTATTTTTAAATAGAAGGCCCTCAAAAAAATAAAATTAATCTTATGTCTGGTTTTAATTCTGTACTGGTTTATGTGGCTTTAATTCTTTCCTGGTTTACCTCTAGATTATCTGTGTTAAATTAGTACGGATATGAATTATGTGAATAAATAGGTCTGGTTTTAGACTATGATCGACGAGATTTGGTACATGGGAGGAAGAGTCATATACTCAAAAGTAAAGTGATGACAGTTAAGCTCTAGATAGCTCAATTAAATCGAAGTTATAAAAGTCGATATCGGGTAGCGAAAAATTCCTTCAAAACCAGGTTTGAAGAAAAAGTCTTGTCGGAGGGAAGATGCTCCTTTTCTTGGTTCAGTCTGCAACGTTTCACATAAGTATTCGGACGTGCAGCCGTGTTTGAGAGTGTAATCTAAGATTACCAATTTTACTCTAAGGTTCACAACCAATAGAATTTTATTATTTCAAATTCGTTATCTTTTAGAAAATAATACAAAATATTGTCAAGTTATATTATGTATTTAAAATAAAAAAGTAAAATAAAAAATAAAATAAAATAGTAGTTACAGAAAAAATAATTAAAAAAAAATATTTTTAACGTCGTCAGCAAATCCCTAAACCCTAAATCATAAACTCTAACCCTAGGATAAACTCTAAACCATTAGATAAATCAAAAACTCTAAATCAAAAACTCTAAACACTAAAACCCTAAACCCTTAAATGTTTTAGTGTTTAGTGTTTTTGATTTAGAGTTAGGATTTATCCAAGAGTTTAGGTTTACCCAAGGGTGTAAAGTTTAGGATTTAGGGTTTAAGGATTAGGATTTAAGGTTTACTATTTTTCTCGTTTAAAATATTTTTTTTTTGTAATTACTACTAGTTTTTATTTATTTCTTTTTACCTTTTTATTTTAAAAACATAATAGAACTTGACAATATTTTATTTCCTTTTATAAAAGAAATTGCATATGAAATAGAGTAATTATTGGGTTCACTCTATAGGGTGAATCTGTAGGTTCATCCCCAATGGTGAATCTGTAGGTTCACCAACCAATAGGAAGTCATTGTTTTATATTCAGTATCTTTTAAAAAAGAAAACAAAATATTGTCCATTTATATTATAATTTTAAAATAAATAAAAAGTAAAAAAATGGTACTAGATGCAAAAAAATATATTTTTAACGCCGTCAGCAAAACACTAAATCTTAAACCATAAACTCTTGGGTAAACCTTAAACTCTTAGGTAAACCATAAACACTTGGATACATTTTAAACCCTAAATCAAAAACACTAAACACTAAATCTTAAAAACACTAAACCCAAGGGTTTAAGGATTAAGATTAAAGTTTTAGTGTTTTTAAAATTTAGTGTTTAGTATTTTTTATTTAAGTTTAGGATTTATCCAAGGGTTTATGGTTTATCCAAGGGTTTATGATTTATCCAAGGGTTTAGGGTTTAGTGTTTTGCTGACGGCGCTAAAAATTTTTTTTTGCATCTAGTACTATTTTTATTTATTATTTATTTTTTATTTAATTTTAAAATTATGATATAAATTGATAATATTTTGTTTCTTTTTTTAAAAGATATATAAAATAACGACTTCATATTGGTAAACCCAAGAATAACTCTATAAAATAACACAATCCTATTGGTTGGTGAACCTAGACGGTGAACCCAAGAATAAGTATTTTCTTAGAGGTAGATGCTAATTTCCTCTTTTGTAAACTAGTATTGACATTAAATAATGTAAGATTTGTTTATTTACAGAAAATATAAGTTTTGTACTAGTGTGACAGTTCTATTACTGCTACATATTGAGACAAATCTCTAGTAAATATGTCGCAAATCTATAACAAATAAAAGGTGCTAGTAAAAATGTCTATAGCAAAACAAACAACACTTTTTTTTTCGCTTCCATCCAGAGTCCAGACATTACGATTACATAGTACATGTCTAAATTGTGTGACATAAGATAAAATCAGTAATTTATCTTGTCTAGTGTCTCGTGTCTCTTCGACAACTACGACCTAAATAAATAGGCTTGACAAAGAGAACTAATCTCAACTTTTCACTGAGAAACATGAAAAACAAGAAAGCCAGCCACCACCGTCCCCTGGTTTGGGATCATCCGAGTAAGAACTGGGCTTTGGTTCTGGTCTTGATATATCCGTTTCACCACTTTCATCCTTCACCTGAAGTGCCGTTTTTGGATCTTGTTGGGACTCAGGTAATCTACAGAAATATAATAAATTTGGAAACAAAATTAAAACAAATATTAGAGCTTATACTAATAACTAATTCAAAACCGGTTTGGTCCAACCAATCTGGTTCCTACTATGTAGCCTGTTCTGAAGATTGGACAACTACTTACATGGGAAATGCAAAAGAAGCTGCGCTGTTATTGCTGGTGTCGGAGCGATAAGACTTGGTGGGACTTAACTGACGTTGCCGAGGTAGATCCGGTTTAGATACATTGGTTAGGCCATCTCGATTAGCGGCTTCTGGTCCGGTTTCCGCTTCCAGGATGTTGACCTCTTTTGTTCCAGCATCCGTCAAATTAGTCTTGTTATCAATGTTGTTGTTGTCGTTAATATACGTAGCAGTATAGTCGAAATTGGAGAGTTCTCCAGATTTATACATTTTGGTGAAACTTTGATCTCCCATGTGAATACTAAACAAATCGTTAGATTGAGTACTCCATTCTTGTTTAGAAGTCATTGTGGTTGCGAAAACAGATGGTGGAATCCGATCTGGTTCATAGTCTGGTTTCGTTCCCTGATCCATAATTGTGTCTGTCTTGCAAGAAAAAGAAATAGAAGTAACGATTAGAGATCAATATATAATATGTAAACTAGGTTATCTTTTTCAGAAACGGAATATTTGTAACCATAATGATCTAATTTACACATAATAACAAATGTAATTTACCTAACGAATTAATCCTCCGTTAAGGAAATTAATTATAAGGCAGAAAGTTTGGGTTTCGGTTATGTTGTAACTATAACTGTGTCGTCCTTAATAATGACTTTGTTGTTTTCGTTGGATAACAAAAGTAATTAAACAAACAAACGTCATTAGAGAGTTAATTGTAAAGATAAAACGTGTGGACTTCAGTTATAAGTTATAACCAAAATTTTGTTTGTTGAAGAATTGGGACAAATCAAAAAGCTAATTAAGAGCCTTGTTCGAAGGTTTTAATATCATGCAACAGAAAGTGCTTCTAACAACCAAAGCTCAAAGGAGCTAGCAAACGGAGTCAGAATTTGACGGGATTTGGGTAAAATATTAATCTTATACGATTTTGTGATTTACGAAAAAAAAACAAAAAAAAAAACAAAAACTACAAGTAATAGCAAGAACACGTAAACAAAGAAATAGACAAAAACGACAAGCTACATACACGTCTTTGTTATCCAAAAGATGTCTGACAGAGAAAACACCAATTTTGAATATTTAAACTTGGAGACTTTTGTTGTTTCCACAATTTATAAAAATTTGAGTGTTTTAAAAAATTTGAGTTCTCATCGTGGTTGCCATGAACTGAAGGTAATTACAAGGACAGTTTCAACTCGAAAAATACCTGGAACCAGCTAAGATGACATGCCCCAACCGTAGATTGGGCCCGAGCAATCTGGTTTAAACACTCCACACTAAAGTAGTCTTTCCTAGAGTGAGTCACGATCAAAAACAGGCACTCAACCTGTGATAGAATGAGTCAATGGTACCAAAGCACAAACACATTGTGTTTTATGCAATAGAGTCATGTAAACAAGGAGTCATCTATTTTTCGAGTGTACTTTCTCTGCTGAGATTGGGGAAAATTAATGAAGGTACTGCTCAAGGAGCTTTATGTACAGGACTGGAGTGGTCTGCTGCAGGTTCTAACAGCTGCACACCAGCTGCGAATGCATAAGTTTATCACAAGATATGTGTTTCAGTTGGCTATACACATCATATGGAAGGAAAGGAATGGAAGGCGACATGGAGAAATACCAGAGAGCTCTTCAACTATCGCCAAGATGTTAGACAGGGTAGTGGGAAATAGAGTTTCTTCGATCCGCAACTGATGGGGGATAGGAAGTATGGTGACTGTTACCAAGTGTGGCTAGAAACAATATGAGTATCATAAGGCTATGTTTGTGAAAGAAATGTAAAAACAGTATTTTCTTTTTGAATCAATTTAACATTCATTCAGAAGAAAAAAAAGCTGGCAGCCTTCAAACTTCGCAGATAATATTGGTTTAACATTTCGTTTTAGGCCGTGGTTTTAGAATTTTGGTGGGTGAAATTCTAACTATAATTTTTTTATAATGTTAATTTAAGTATTTGTTAAAATTTGATTGATAGTTAAAATGTAGAAGCTATGAAATCTTATGATTGTTTGATTGACAAGCATTGTAAAAGCATCATCCTCTTTATTATCCAATCAAAAGTTATTGGAATAGAATTTGGATAACATTTACAAAATGCTAATACTCTCTTACTGATCTTTGATCAATGCTATCAATGCTCTCAAGCTTTTGGTAGAAAATTTACATTTAAAATATATATAAATTCAAAAATGATTATATATAAGGGAAATTAGCATGTATAACCATAAGAAAAAAAATCACCAAATAACCATATGAACAATTTGGATAGAATATGCAATACATTATTATGTGATATTACTATATCTGTCCATAAACAATCTCAACCTTTGATTCAATTTTTTTGCTTTTTTTCTTATTCTCTTTTCTTCATTTCCCCTGTCATTTAATATGATCTATAATTTATTTACCAATATAGTTTAGCCAAATAATAATATTAGAATAAATCATACATTTTTTTACATATACTGTATTTTAAAAATTTCAAATGTATATGTATTTCTTTCAAAATATATAAATTGTTATTACTACGAATATCTCATTCTAGCACATATTTAAAATATCTATCTTCCTCTCTCCCTCCTCCTCCTCCTCCCCCTCATATGTTTTAAATATGAATCATTAATTCCCTACCAATCATTTTATTAATTACATTAATGAGAGCATACATCTTACATAGTGATGTCAAAAGAGGGATTGGACCGCGGGCCGGGTCTGTGAAGGCCTGCTGCGGGGCGGGTTTGGGCCGCGGTTTAGTAGGCCCGTTTTTTTGCGGGACGAGCGGGCCGGGAGCTGTGCGGTACGGGCTGAAAGAGGGACGGGCCAAGGATGACCTGCGGGTTTCGCGTAGTCCCGCAACCCTAATGCTTCCATTTCCTTTTCTGCCTCCACCTGAAGAAACGAGAGAGAGAGAGAGAGAGAGAGAGAGAGAGAGAGAGAGAGAGAGAGAGAGAGAGAGAGAGAGAGAGAGAGAGAGAGAGTGCGACAAGAAGGCGATGGGTGTGAGGAGCTCCGGTGACCGTGTTTCAAGGTCGCTGATGCTTCCGGTCTACCGTTCGCCTTTTATCTCCTCCGGTAAAGATTCTTGTTGTTTGTTGTCGATCTATTTTGTCAGCACTAACCAATTATCTCATCTTCTTTTGCAGGCTGGTCTCTTCTGGAGCTCATCTGCTTCGATCCATGACCGGAGCTTCTTATAGCTCCACCGCCGGAGCTTGTATTCTTCTAAGATCCAACACCGGAGCTTCTCCTCTGCATGCATGTTCGTTTCCTTCTCCATTTCGCCTCTTTATTTAATTGTTTTGTCTCTGATATAGCTGTATTGCATGTGATGTTTGTTGTTTAGCTTAGGTTGATGTCTTTCGAGTGTGTTATGTCTCTGTCTCGGTTGGGTTGTTTTTTTTTTTTTTAAATTGTGAATCTGTCCGTTCAACAGTTCATGTGAATGTTATGTCTCGGTCTCTGTCTCTAGTTGACCTCGTTGGAATATTTAGACCAGATTAAATTCATTTGATTGTTTGTTGTCTCTGATTGTCTTACCGAAGTTTAAATTGTGAATGTGTCCATAAAACTCGTTAGAATATCCAAGAAGCGTTTTATTTGATATGGTTACAGAATATCAACTAAGCAACTTGTGGTCAGTTCTGATATGTTTTCTTGTCGTGTTGTCTTTGTTTTGTCTTATGTTTTGAGGCGATGAAGTGATGAAGAACAAGGAGGCGACTGGTTCATCCTCTTCTCCTCTTATAAGATAAGACATTACTTGTTTGCATTGTAAATTTGTAATGCCGATATGTTCCAAGTGATTTATCTGAATTTTTGTTTGTTTTTGTCATGTGTATGAAGAAGAAGGCGTCAGCACGTCAGCTTCCAGCTTTCATTCCCTAATATCTTCAGTACCTCAGGTTATTCACTCTCTTACGCAAAACTAGTAATCATTGATAGGAGAGCTCAATGTCTTATTGTCTTCAACTATAATCTCTGATATGTATTTTCTTTCTGTCTGTGTCACGCTTTTGGATGTGTTGCCTCAAGCTCTTGGAGTGGTCGTGACCAAGGAGGCGTCAGCACGTCAGCCTACCATTGCTATGAGCAGCTTTAGGACCTCAGGTTAGTCGCACTCTTCCGTAGAACTAATAAGCATTGATAGGAGAACTCACTGGTTAGATAGGACTCCCTGTTTAGATAGTTGAACTCACTGGTTAGATAGGACTCCCTGTTTAGATAGTTGAACTCACTGGTTAGATAGGACTCCATGTTTAGATAAGTTAACTCACTGTCTTGCTTAAGAATAATTGTATTGATATGAGAGCTCATTGTCTTGCTTAGAACTAGCTTTATTGATATGAGATATTTCTGTTTTGCATTGATCTGTTTAGTGATGCTTGTATATGCTGCTTGTCCTCAAGCTAATAAATATTTGTGAATGTTTATGTGAATGTTTATGTGAATGTTTACGTAGCTTACTAGCTTGTCCTCAAGCTAGTATAAAATTTATATTATCAATTTTTAACTTAATTAAAAATTTAAAATATTTTAAAAACCCTAAAACCACTAACACACGTAGTTTAGGTTAAGGGAGCCGTAACTTAGCTTAGAATAGAATTTTCTAAACTTCTAACAAACCAACGGAGACCTGAGAGACGATGGGATCAAGAAGCAACTCAGAAGAGCAGTTCACTTTGGATACTAACTACGTGCCACCAGATACAACGGACTTTGAGACTCAACAAGTCATGGCAAGACTTGCGGCTATTGATGAGAACAATGATCAGCGTGATGGTGGTGATGATGGAAACAAGCAAGGTCGCAAAAGAAAGCTGATCAGTCTGGTCGATTCAGAAGAGGATGATGATGTTGAAATAACTCCAACAACCCAACCGAGGAAGCCTCCTAGAAAGACCAGTTTTGGAACAGCCTCGCAGAAACCCATGTACCAATCCACTCTGGATGGAGGTAGTGGCTCTTCCGCACAGGCGTGTAGTCAGAAGAAGACTGTTCCTCTGAAATCTGTGATTCATGGAGGGAGGAGAAAGGCAGAGCCTCGGGGCTCGTCTACTCTGTCGCGGAAAAACAAAGCACCGAGTACTCAGTCCCGGAAAAACAAAGGACCGAGTACTCAGTCGCTGAAGAAGAAGAGCAAGATCCAAGAGGAGATACCAGATTTTGATGATGAACTACTAGAAGATGAGTTGGACGAGGATGAAGCCGGTGTGGATGAAGCCGGTTTGGATGTAGCTGGTTTGGATGATATGGAGAGTAGGCAACGATCAGATGTGTGGAAGGATTTCACGGTGGTTGAAAAACGTAATGGCACTATGAAAGCTGTGTGCAATCATTGCAGGAATGAGTATGCATGGTATTCTCACTCGCATGGAACAAGTGGGCTGAGAAGGCATCGGTGGAGATGTAAAATGTATCCAAGGAATACTGGAAGGCAGCAACAACTCAATACTGAAGGGAAAGTAGTATCTCGCAAGTATGATCATACTGTGTTCAGACAGATGATAGCAAAGACAATAGTCCAGCATGGTCTACCTTACGCGTACGTTGAGTATCAGAAAGTTAGAGACACATGGGCGTATTTAAATGCTGATGTCCAAACCATTTGTCGAAACACAGCGAGAGCAGATGTGTATCGATTATATGAAAGTGAGAGAGACACACTCAAGAGGGAATTAGGGAGTCTTCCTGGACGAGTGTCCTTCACATCTGACTTGTGGACATCAGTGAAACGAGAAGGATACATGTGTGTGACAGCACATTACATTGATCGGAATTGGAAGTTGAACAGCAAGATCCTGACGTTTTGTGCTCTACCACCACCACATACTGGTATGAATGTTGCTGTTCAGCTCCTTGAATCACTGAAAGAATGGGGAATTGAAAAGAAGGTTTTCTCGGTCACACTAGATAATGCTACGAGTAATGACTCGATGCAGGATATTGTGAAATCGCAGCTGAATTTGAATGATGATTTGTTATGTGGAGGAGAGTTTTTTCATGTGAGATGTGCAGCTCACATACTTAACCTCATTGTGCAAGATGGGTTGAAGGTTATTGGAGACTCTTTGCAGAAAGTAAGAGACAGTGTTAAGTATGTTTTAGGATTGGAAACGCGTGAACAGCTGTTCCACAAATGTGTGGATGCTGCCGGTGTAGTAGAAGGTGGATGGCTTATACTGGACGTGCCGACAAGATGGAACTCAACTTACTATATGCTTGAAAGAGCCATCAAGTACCGTAAAGCATTTGTTAAGTTAGAGGCATTTGATAAGAAGGGTTATAAAACGGCGCCAACAGCTGAGGAATGGACTAGAGCAGCCAATATTTGCGATTTTTTGGGTCCTTTTGCTGTGATCACAAGCTTGATGTCTGGTTCGAATTACCCGACAGCAAACTTGTTTTTCTATCAGGTTTGGTTGATCCATGATTGGCTTCGGAGAAATGAGGAAAGCCAAGACAAGATTGTCAGAAACATGGTGCCACCGATGAAAGAGAAGTTCGACAAATATTGGGACGAAGTCAGTGGTGTTTTTGCAATGGCAGCAGTCTTTGATCCACGGTTTAAGCTTTCTATTGTCGAATGTTGTTTAGGGAAGCTTGACATGAGGACTCGTGATGCAAAGGTGAAGAATCTGCGTGACAAGCTGAGTATTCTGTTTGAGTCATACGACAAAAAATCCAAGAATAACTCGCCTTCCACTGAGCCTCGTGAGACTGCTTCGCAAAAAGCATCTGACTCAGGGTCAATGGGGCTGTTTATGAACTACAATGTGAGTGTTTTTCATTTTTTAATCTTCTGATTTTTTTATTCCTCTATAATATTTTTTTTCCTATCTAATATTTTTTTCAACTTTCTTAGGATTTCTTTGCATTTCGCCAAACCAGTGGCATTGTGAGTGGAAAGACACCTCTACAAGCATATCTTGAAGAACCACCTTTGGACTTTACTAATTTCCAAAGCTTGGACATCCTCGATTGGTGGAAAGATAATGCGCATCGGTATGGTGACTTGGCTGCAATGGCATGTGATCTGCTAAGTATTCCAATCACAACAGTGGCTTCGGAGTCTTCTTTCAGTATTGGATCGCGAGTTCTGAATAAATATAGAAGCCGTCTACTCCCAAAAAATGTGCAAGCTCTCATAAGCACTAGGAATTGGATCAAGGGATACGAATCTTATGCACATGGTAAATAACACTCATTTTAATTTTATTAAAAGTTCCATAGTACTAGAGTTCCATTATCCTTTATCTAAGTAAATGAAATTTCAAATATTTTCAGATGAAGAAGTCGATGGTGATGGTGAAGAAGAGAATTTACCATCATTTGAGTCCATTGTTGATGGGGAAGGTGAAGATGAGTAGATCGCGAGTTTGAAATGTTATTTTGATTTGGTGTTTTGCTTCAATTACAATTTAAGATTTTTTATTTAAAGTGCTTGGTTTTGTTTTGAGTACTGATTTGGATCATTTGGTGTTTCTATGAAATTTACCTTGGTTGAAACTTGGCTTTTCATCTTTAACATGCTGTTGAACTTCATGAACTTCAAAAACCAAAAAAAAATCAAGAACAATAACAATATATGTAAAATTTTGTTTTCAGTTCCAATAATAGATTCATGTCTTCACGTATGATGTATCTTCACATAGGGGAGCAGCAAGCAGTGTCGAGACACATCCTTATGCACTCCTTTTACGTTCAGCCCGCGGGACGGCTTGTAAGGGACTGTGAACATGGGCGGTACGGGATTGGGACGGCCTTTTGGAGACCGCAGCCCGCGCGGGACGGGCCCGCCTGAACCCGCGAGATGACGATCCCGCCGCGGTACGGGACGGGACGACCTGTTTGACATCACTAATCTTACATCATATTTCTTTTATAGAATTCCATTACTGTTTTATCATCAGTTCTACCAATCAACCCCTCAGTTGGATAGTGGTTCTAATATTCACATTCCAATATTCTGTCTTAATTAATGGAATACTGCAAAGAAAATATCACGTCAATGTCTACGTCAACGGGATCCTCTGTCTCCGTATTTGTATAATATTGTGCTGATACGAAAGAAAAAAACAATGGCATTAAAGTATTTTGAGTATTTCTTAGCATGGTGGTTGGTGGATGGTGGATGCGAGAAATGTAAGCAAGATTTCTTAAAAAGTATTTTGAGTATTTCTTAGCATGGTGGTTGGTGGATGCGAGAAATGTTTAGGTTTATCTGAACAATTTAAAAAAGGAAGTAAATGTAACCGTACTTGTAAATCGAGTTAAACAACATACCCATTTGATTTCCAGAATTTTGTGTCAAACATGTCAAGAAATTATGTTGAAAACAGTGGCAATTGAAACTCTAGTTTATTCGATTGCCGTGTTTTAATCTACCAGCCAATACCACGATCAACAACATGGTATTCCATGTGTAACCTGGAAAAAAATCAATATACAAAGAAAGAAGAGGACATTGGTTTCAGAGATTTGGCCCAATTTAATGATGCATTACTTGCAAACCAAGAATAGAGGTTACTCAATAAACCGGACTGTTCATTTGCGAAACTATATAAGACCCAATATTTTTGAGATCGTCTTCTGTTTGAAGCAAAAACAAGACGCAATCAATCATATGGTTGGGAGTCAATATTATCAGGTGTAGAATTATAATTAAGCAAGGGACAAGGTTTATAGTTGGAGATGGGAAAGATATTACTGCCTCTCGAGACGATTGGTTTCCAGTATATCCACCATGGCCAGCAAATATGGCCACTTCCAATACCTTTTGTGTAGACCAGTTATTAACACATCACCATATAAACATTAGAATTTGGAGATAATGCAATCAGCTCTTCTTCCTGATGATCAAACTTTGGTAAAATTGATCCATCTTTCTCAAAAACAAGAACATGACCAATCGATATAGAACGGCACACATGATTGTAACTATTATGTCTCCTCGGGGTATGGGTTTCTATGTCAACACCTGCCTTTCAATCCTGTGAACCATCCATGTAGCTAGGGATCCAGTTCTAAAAAAAAAAGGAATCTCAATATAGTGCCAAAACTGAAACGTCTTCTCTCGTAAATTCTAGCTTTAAGCACAACTACAAGGTTAAATTATAGAGGAATGCATCTAGATCTTATTTTTCAGCAATGTGCCCTTGAACCAGAATCTATTGATCATTGTTTACATGTTTAGAATTGTGGGGATATGGAGACTATCAAAACTCCCTTATCATTATTTGTTAAACACAAATTATAGTGTTGACGAAAAATTTATACTTTGGTCAATTTATACGGACAATCATCAATTACTACTCATCAACAACACTTACCGTTTTGGAATGTTATGGCGGGTATGGAAATCACACAAATTCTTGTTATTCAGGAGCAGAAATTTTATTTTCATGAAACAGTGGATTATGCAATGGCTGACGTTGAAGAATGGATGGCGTATATGAGCTCAAATCACCATAACAATACCCATTGACAAACATCACAAAAGACCTGATTGACCGGTCTGCTCAAATGCAATTATGAAGCTGCCTTCGGTCTCAATACGGGTAACCGTTATTGGTGGCTGAATCGTCAGGGATTGTCAAGGCTTAACAAAAATGTGGGGATCAGGTTGTGCAGGTAAGTGGCTGAATCGTCAGGGATTGTCAAGGCTTAACAAAAATGTGGGGATCAGGTTGTGCAGGTAATTAACGCTGGACCGAGTTTTGAAGTAGAAGGTTATAGCAATACAAAATGTTTGGAGTGCAAGATTATCTCAAATCGTTGTTGAAGGAGATTCAAAAGTTTTGATTAATACCTTAAATGGTACACATGAAAATGTTGTTGGGCCTAATATTATAGCCTAATGACTAAATTAATAAAAGGCAAAATGTGAATACAAATGGGCCTACGGGTCACATGGCAAAAACCTGGTTGGCTTTAGTGAATGAAACTTAAGAACATCCACATCGGGGAAGTAGAGAGGAAATGAGAAATATATATATGCTCATGAGTTATGAGTGTTTAAACGGCTCGAGGAAAGAGGAAAATTCTCTATGCGCGCGCCGACTGCTCGGCTGGTCGTGGGCTTGGGTCTTAGCACTGAATAATTTTTTTTGGAACCAAATTAGATTCAACGTTTTGTCATTCAAGAGAAAAAACATCATACAATTTTATTTAAAACGACAAGTAGTTTGTCTAAAAAATAAAATGTTATGCATTTTATCCTCTCGAAATTTTTAAACGAGATGAGAGAGAGTCTTGGGGAATATGTTTTCGAAACTCAACTTCCCGTGATTTCCGCAAGATTTCCGCCCACGTGCAGCAACTGTTGCGGGAAGTGGCTCTCGTTCTTCTCTTTAAATATCGCCTCTTCTCTTCATTCATTTCTAAGCTTTTTCACATCAAAACCAACAGCAAAATTCCCTTACCGTAAGTCATAAAATCCGAGAGTATTTCGTAGAGTCGTCTGCCATGGTTGTATCCTGGGACTCGATATTCGTACAGTGCTGTCTCACCAACGGAACGAATATTTAGAATTAAGGAAAGATATTATATCTCGACTCCATGTTCGTTCGCGAATACGATCTCTTATTGTTTTTGTATTTGCTTTTACAATCGTCAATTTCCTTAACATATCGCTTTTATTATATCATTTTTGTCTGTCCGGTTACTTCTACAAATGTGACAATCCATAATCTTCTAAATGATATTAGCATATGGAGTGACAAACAGCACACTCCTACTCATATTTTTGTTAAAAAGATCTGGTAACAAAGCATCGTATATGTTAGTTGGAAAGAGGACAGCCAATGGTCTTTTACACTTTAGCTACTAGATGATATAACTCACTTACCAAGTTATTTTAATAGCCAAAATATATAGTATTATCATTATGTGTATCATAATTATTTTCTTGTAAAATGTATCTGAATCTAAAATAGTATTAAGCAAACCTGAATGAATAACCCGAAAACTCCAATCGATTTAGTATCCTAAATAAGTTGTTAAAATTTAATAATTATTTCAAATACTTAATTATGTATTTATTTTGATGATATATAAAATTTGAATAAATACTTCAAATAATCAATTTCAGGTTTATTTGGTATGCTATATTAAAACTAACTAAACCCAAACTGAAATAACCTAATCAAATCCAAGATAAGTACGAGTATAAATGAGTTTTGGTATGAGTTACAAATTATATCAAAACCCAAAATGTTATTTATCCAACCTGTGCTAAAATGATATTCGAATGGGGCTGAAGAGGCTAAACTCAAACTGTCTGGTCCGAATCCGAGCGGATACACAATCGGCATGAGAATTGATAAAAGTAAAACTAAAATGGTCTAAAAATTGGATAAAAGACTAATTATGGCAAAACAATTATTGGGACAACTATATTTGGGCCAATTAAGGTCATTAACGGCCCATTAACATATAGATTTCACTAGAAATTATAAGAAAAAATCGTTGGTGCATGCTACTCGTCATATCATCTTATCTACAAGAAGCTTATATTGCTCCTACTACAATACAAAAGAGTGTTGAAGTATTTTTGCCAGGAAATCAAAATGGAGATTTCTCTGCAGAAACAGATTTTTAACAGTGGAGATAAGCTCTTCAATTGTAAGCTCTTAATACTTTTCTTCTTCAACTAGACTTTTGTCTTCTCACCCTAACGAATTGATTTTTCAACTTCCTTGTTTCTTTATTTACTCTCAGCTCGACAAAACCAGTGGGCTTGGATTGAAAGATTTCAAGCAACAGAATTTCTTCCTGCAAACTCCACAAACCTTTGTCATGATCCCATAAGTTGTCCAATGTTGGGCATTTTGACTCCAAGAAAGAGCAAAAACCATTTAAGTGTAAGTGTTGATATATAAACTGAATTTTGATAGTAAAACATTGTTAAAATTTTCAGAAATTAATATATTTATAAATATATATATGTATGTATCTTCTCTATTTAAAGAGAAGTACCATTTTTATCAACCACAAAAAAGTCATAATAAGTCAATTTACTTGATTACATATATATATTAATTATTTACATTAATCTATTGAATATATAAGATTTCTAAAATTTTAACAATTATAAAGATATTAAATTAAAAATATGTTGAAAAAATCTGACAAAATCTAATTAATTTTTTAAAATATTGTTTTTAATTAATAAATTAAATACTTTTGTAATAAGTAATAAAATATTATTATACTTAATTTTAAATACAAATTTATTATAAAACAAAGAAAAATAAAATTATATGCTAACCTTTTATAAATTTTATAATTATGTCTATATTATATTAAAATAGACGTAATATATGAATTAAATATTAAAATATCTTCTCTATTAAAAGAGAATTACCATATTTATCTACTACAAAATAGTCATACTAGAAGTCTAGCTCCATATATTAAAATAATTTTTTTTATTGTTTACATTAATTTATTTAATGTATAACATTTCTAAATAAATATAAGGATATTAATAACAAATCCATTTTAACTATAAATTTAAATTTTGGTTTTAGGAATAACAAAATCTGTTGAGGAAAAATCTAATAAAATCTTTTTAAAAATTTAAATATTCTTTTAATTAATGCACTTATTAATTTCTCAATTAGTAGTATAATATTATTATAAATTAATTTTAATTAAATTTTTATATAAACAAAATAATGAAATTATATGCTAATTTTATAAATTTTATAAGTATATTCTACATTATATTAAAATAGAAGTAATTAATGAATTACATATTAAAATTATGTTTTTTGTGCAAACATATTAAAATTATGTTGAATTGGTAAACTAATATATTTTGAAAAATATTTTCATTAAGATAAATAAATAAAATATCATTCACCGTTTAAAGTGACTAAAATATCATTCAACTTTTAAAATGATTATTATTCATAAATTAAGTAATAATTTTTACAAAAAATAAAATTGTTAACATATGTTAAATTTTAATATTTAAAACTATATATCATCTATTAAGTTATTTTTAAAATGACAGCAATATATTATCATAAATTATTATATACAAAATAATATAAAATTTTATATCTATAAATGAAGTGTTACCCGCACGGATGTGTGGGTTAGAATCTAGTAAATTTTATTGGAACCCAGAAAATGCATCTGCTATTAAACAGAACTTTACCATTTATTTTAATTTACCGGATCGTTGATTAATTAAATTCAAAGACATTTTGTGGTTTAGAACAAAAAGACAAAGATTTTTTTGGTTTGTCATTTGAATTTTAAAATAAAATCACTTAATAGGTTTTGTTATTTTATTTGGCATATTTTTGATTTTATAATTTCTATGATTTTATTACTTCTTAACCATACCCTATGTTAGCTAAATTCATTAGTTGCATAGAGAATTTTTTTTGAAAAGATCTTGATGAATATTTGAACTTAAATAAACGGATGTGAATATATAACTTAGGTTTGTGCACAGGTTTCTGCAATAAGGAGGAGAAGAGTGCATTCGAACTCGGATACGTACGTACTGCTAGAGGCAGGACAAGATGAACAGTTTGTGTCAGAAGACGAGCTCAAGGCTAAGCTCAAAGGCTGGCTCGAGAACTGGCCCGTAGAATCTTTGCCACCGGACCTGGCAAGGTTCGATAACCTTGATGAAGCCGTTGATTTCTTGGTTAAAGCTGTATGTGAACTAGAGGTTTATGGAGAAGTAGGTTCTGTTCAATGGTATCAAGTTCGTCTTGAGTAATTAAATGTATTGTGTTTCTCTTATTTAATAAGCACATGGTTCTGTAAGAAAAATGGAGAAATTTGCTTCTTCTTTTTTTTTGTAACTAATGGAGAAATTTGCTAAAATAGAACAAAATTGACTACTATTGTTCTAATGAGATAATCTCAATGTTGTTCCATTAGTATAGTGTCTACTGTAATTCTAACTTCCTTTATATCTGTTGTACTAAAAGGACAATAACCTAAGTGTTCAGTCTGTCCACCTAAGAAAATTTAATTAGCCCATCCAGGGGCTACCAAACTTCATTGTTTTTAACAAAATCTTGGTGTATGTATTAAGATGGAGATAAAGAGTGGAAAACGGAGGACACAAATCATTATGTTTAGATCTCTGTTAGTGATTAGTACGTTAAAGTGTCTGTTGAGACTGTTAAAATTCTTCATGATATTCAAATGTACAACCGAATCTTCGGTGGACGATAAAGGAGTTTAAGTTCAGGTACATGTTATACACGTCCATTGATGTGTGCTTGTGATAAGACACGAACTGAAAGTACATTAGTTTGGTTAAACTGATATATCTTGAGCTGTAATGTCATTTGGATTCATTTTCTCTTGGCAGAGGATGCAAGACCTCCCCTTCTTACTACGGGAATGCTGGATTCACAAAGAACACTTTCAATTGTCATCAGAGCTTGGGTTTACAATTCAGTTAATTTAAACATCATTCTTAAGCTTTGATCTCTCTTCTTACACTTATGAGACACAATTGCAGAAGGTAGCCAGCAAGCAAATCCTTGACTTCTGTAATGATACTGATCCAATGGGAGTCAAGAGACATTGAAGCAAATCAGTGTTCTTTGATGCAAGCAGCCTAGCTAAAAACCTGAGGCAGCTAGAAGCAAAGTATGGCAAAGACAAATGAGAGATACTCAACAAAGTGTGGGTGGAACTTCTCTGTTATACAGTGTGTCATTGCGATTCTACAGCTCCTATGGAGTTACCAACTCAGTAGAGGGTGAGCTAATCAACTTCTTTTGGCTTCTATTGGCAAGTGATCAAAACACATTTTGCAGTGTATTATTCAATCTTGCACAGAAATGTTTGTTTGTTTTATGATGGAACCTTGTGAGGTCTATGATGTGATCATGGACCAACTAGCTAATGGAGATGATGAGGATCTGGATAAGCCGACTGATGGAGATGTTCTAGTCTTGCCACAAGGACCTATGACTCGATCAAGATCAAGGAAGCTCACGCAAGTTATTGGAGGATTGGTTAAGATGTCATGGAAGCAAGAGGAATGTCTTGGTAGAAGCTTGATCAACCAAGACACACTTATCACCATTCAAGCTACTTCACCATCAAGCTGATCATCAACTAGGCAAGCAATCTATGTGTGCTCTTTTTCCCTATCTTTGGTTTTGTCCCAATGGGTTTTCCAAAGATAGGTTTTTAACGAGGCCATAGATTTGCTTCTCAAAACCCTTAGTTGATGATCTCGATCCAACCTTATCCCGGATCAACCTTATGTTATATTATGTCTTTCATTTCATGTTTTCAAACTTGTCTTTTGTTTCTATTTCCAAGAGAGCGTGTGCTTTTACTCTCTTGATAGTTTTCGAGAAGCTTGGAGTCTGTTCCAACTTCTCTTATATAAGTGTGCTTTGAACCCCTTTATCAAGAATAAATTATCTTTTTATCAAAACCTTTCTTTGTTCTCTCTACTGCTTGTCCGCGAGTTGTTGAGTGTTCTTGTTGGTGTGTAGTATCCAGCAACCCAAGAGTGTCTATCTCGGTGTGTCATATCCGATCTAGTCACTTAGGAGTATCAAGGAGCCTTTCCGCAGCCTCTTGTATCACCAATCGATCCACAACCTTGTAGAGCTTGAGTCTTTGATTCGTTCTAGCAAGGATCTATCCCATACTATCCAGAGAAGCAATCTAGGGACGTATTATGTGGTATCAGAGCATCTCTGGTTAGGGAAGTACTCGTTTCTCTTTTGTTTCGATTTAACCTGTTCATCTTCTTGATCAGTTTTTAGATCGATCCGTTTTGTTTCAACTGATCTGTTCTTTGTTTCGCAATATCCATTGATTGATCTGTGATCCGTGGTCGTTTGAGTGTGTGATCTAATCATTTTGTGTCGATCTAATTGTTAAGAGTTTGAAATTGATAGATCTAGGTTTCGCTCTTTTAGATCCGATTGTTATCGATTCATATTCTAGATTTGATCTTTTGTTTGAATCTAATTGATCGTGTGATCTGTTTTAAATCACCTATAACAACTAGATCTACTTGTGTGTCGTCGAAATCTGATTAACAAACCTACCCTGATCGCGTTTCTATTGTGATTTACTTGTTGTCGATTTGAATTCTCGTTACTTGATAATCAAGATTTCTTTTACCGCCAGTTTATTTCAGTTTAAGATCTCTTGATCATCTACTGATTACGATCAGTTTATTGGAATTATTTACTGGTTGAGTGTTGTTATTGATTCTAGGTACCAATGGGGAAAGAATCAGAAGAAGAAGCCGAGCTAGTAAGGAAGAACAAGATGCTGAGAGATCAAATGACCGAGCAAATGAATCAGACCATGATCTCTACTATGGCTGATATGCTTAAGGCTAGCATGAAGGAATTACGTGAGGAGATGAGACAAGAGTTGAGGCAAGCTACTGGCCAGGGACATAGCAATGAGTCTAGAAGGAACCGGCCTACTCCAGTACGGCAAGAGCATGCGGGTTCACAAGAGACCGACAACTACTACTCGCGCAATAGAACTGAGCACAACCCAACTGAGCGCAGTAGTTCTTCTTCTGAACTGAGCAGAGGAAGATCAAGGCGTGAACATGATGGAAGGGGGTCACGCAAAGACAAGCTTTCAGGACTTAAGCTTAAGATTCCACCCTTCCATGGCAAGGTGGATCCAGATGCCTACTTGGAATGGGAAAAGAAGATCGAGCTTGTCTTCAATTGCCAACACTACTCCAATGCCCAAAGGATCAAGATTGCAGCAACTGAATTCTATGATTATGTGTTGAGTTGGTGGGATCAACTTGTAACTACTAGACGGCTTAACCAAGAGAATCCGGTTGATTCATGGCACGAGATGAAGTCACTCATGCGCAAACGGTTTGTTCCAAGCCATTATCACCGCGACCTACATCAAAAGCTGCGAAGACTTACCCAAGAAACACGAACTGTTGAAGAATACTATCAAGACATGGAGTTGCTGATGTTAAGAGCTAGTATCTTGGAGAATAGAGAAGCTACTATGGCAAGGTTTCTTGGAGGACTTAACCGCGAGATACAAGACAATGTGGAGATGCAACACTATGTGGAAATAGAAGAGATGTTGCACAAAGCTATTCTAGTGGAGCAGCAGCTCAAGAGGAAGGGTAACTCACGCAGCTATGGATCGTCTAAGTTCCACCACTCTAAAGAGGAGAAAACATCCTATCTGAAGGATAGCAAGCCTCAGCCGAAAGAAGAGACTAAGCCGAGCAGCGTATACAGCAAAGACAAAGGCAAAGCTGAAATTACTAGTTCAAGAACTAGAGATGTTAAGTGCTTCAAATGTCAAGGGCGTGGGCATTATGCTAATGAGTGCACCAACAAAAAGGTTATGATTCTTCTTGAGAATGGAGAGTATGAATCAGAGGAAGAAAAGTTTGAGTCTGATCATGAGGAGTCTGAAGAAGAAAGTGAAGTAGAACCCGTGAAAGGAAGGTTGTTGGTGACAAGAAGGCTCTTGAACTTGCAAGCCAAGAATGGAGAGCTTGAGCAGCGAGAGAATCTATTCTACACAAGGTGTATGGTTCAGGGAAAGGTGTGCAGTCTCATTATTGATGGAGGAAGTTGTGTCAATGTAGCTAGTGAGACTATGGTGAAGAAATTGGGTTTGAAGATTCAGAAACACCCAAGACCCTACAGATTGCAGTGGCTCAATGAAGAGGGCGAGATGAAAGTTTCTACTCAAGTACTGGTTCCTATAGCCATTGGTAGATATGAAGATGAAGTCTTGTGTGATGTGTTGCCAATGGAAGCCAGTCATATACTCCTTGGAAGACCCTGGCAGTATGATAGACGTGTGAATCATGATGGCTTCACCAACAAACATTCTTTTGAATTCAACGGAAAGAAGACTGTGCTGGTGCCTTTGTCTCCTAAAGAGGTTCATGAAGATCAAATCCAACTTCAGAAAAAGAAAGCGAAAGAGATTGATCTCAAACCTGATCATGACAAGCATCACAGCCTCTATGCCAAACAGGGAGATATCAAAAGAATTCTCTACTCTCAAAATTCTATTATCTTGCTTAGGTTTAAAGGGACTCTTCTAACAGTTACTGATCACACACCGGATCATCCGAGTGAACTAGTTTCTCTTTTACAGGAGTATGCAGATGTGTTTCCAGAAGATAGCCCCATTGGATTGCCTCCAGTGCGTGGGATTGAGCACCAAATAGACTTTGTACCTGGTTCTACACTGCCCAACCGTCCAGCATACAGGACCAATCCAGTTGAAACTAAAGAACTGCAAAAACAAGTAGAGGAGCTGATGGAGAAGGGTCATATCCGAGAGAGTTTGAGTCCTTGTGCAGTTCCAGTGCTCCTTGTGCCAAAGAAAGATGGGAGCTGGCGCATGTGTGTTGATTGTAGAGCAATCAACAACATAACAGTGAAGTATCGCCACCCTATTCCT
Source organism: Brassica napus (assembly GCF_020379485.1). NCBI lineage: Eukaryota > Viridiplantae > Streptophyta > Magnoliopsida > Brassicales > Brassicaceae > Brassica > Brassica napus. Next base: position 11,522,690 of record NC_063437.1, read on the forward strand.
AGATTAGACGATATGCTTGATGAATTACATGGGTCTTGCATCTTTTCTAAGATAGATTTGAAAAGTGGATATCATCAGATTAGGATGAAAGAAGGAGATGAGTGGAAAACTGCGTTTAAAACTAAACATGGCTTGTATGAATGGTTAGTTATGCCATTTGGATTAACCAATGCGCCTAGTACATTCATGAGATTGATGAATCATATTCTTAGGTCTTTCATAGGCATCTTTGTTGTTGTGTACTTTGATGATATCTTAGTTTACAGCAAATGCTTAGAAGATCATATAGAACATCTTAGGGCTGTTTTGGATGTTTTGAGAAAGGAAAAGCTATATGCCAATCTGAAGAAGTGCACTTTTTGCACAGATAACTTGGTCTTTCTAGGTTTTGTTGTAAGTGCAGATGGTGTAAAGGTGGATCAGGAAAAGATCAAAGCAATACAAGAGTGGCCGAGTCCAACTACAGTGGGAGAAGTAAGAAGTTTTCATGGACTGGCAGGTTTCTATAGGCGCTTTGTGAAGGATTTCAGCACTCTAGCAGCTCCCCTAACTGAGATAATCAAGAAGGATGTAGGATTCAAGTGGGGAGAAGCTCAAGAAGCCGCATTCCAACTCCTTAAAGAGAAGCTTACTCAATCTCCTCTTCTCATACTTCCTGATTTTTCTAAAACATTTGAAATAGAATGTGATGCCTCAGGAATTGGGATTGGTGCTGTGTTGATGCAGGATAAAAGACCTATTGCTTACTTCAGTGAGAAACTCAGTGGAGCTACTCTCAACTATGCCACTTATGACAAAGAACTCTACGCCTTGGTGAGAGCTCTACAGACTTGGCAGCACTATCTCTGGCCAAAGGAGTTTGTCATTCACACCGACCATGAGTCTCTCAAGTATCTTAAAGGACAAAGTAAGCTCAGCAAGAGACATGCTAGATGGGTAGAATTCATTGAAACCTTCCCGTATGTGATCAAATATAAACAAGGTAAGGAGAATATAGTTGCTGATGCACTATCCCGAAGGTATGTCCTCTTAACTACTCTTGATGCTAAGTTGCTAGGCTTTGAGCAGATTAAAGAAATGTATGAATCTGATCCTGACTTTCAAGAAGCTTATAAATCATGTGCTAAGTACGCTTCAGGACATTATTTTAGGCATGATGGATTCTTATTCTATGACAATCGTTTATGTGTGCCTAATTGCTCTTTGAGAGATCTATTTGTCAGAGAATCCCATGGAGGAAGCTTGATGGGTCATTTTGGTATAGCAAAAACTCTTAAAGTTTTGCAGGATCACTTCTATTGGCCGCATATGAAAAGAGATGTGGAGAGAATCTGTGGAAGGTGCACAACTTGCAAGCTTGCAAAGTCTAAAGTTCAACCTCACGGTTTGTATACTCCTTTGCCTATTCCTACTCATCCTTGGAATGATATATCTATGGATTTTGTTATGGGTTTGCCTAGAACTAGGACTGGAAAGGATTCTATCTTTGTGGTTGTTGATAGATTCTCTAAAATGGCACATTTCATAGCTTGCAATAAGACTGATGATGCATTACATGTAGCTAATTTGTTCTTTAAAGAAGTGGTACGTTTGCATGGAATGCCTAGGACTATAGTTTCAGATAGAGATACTAAATTCCTTAGCTACTTTTGGAAAACATTGTGGTCTAAACTAGGAACTAAGCTATTGTTTTCTACTACTTGTCATCCACAAACTGATGGGCAGACTGAAGTAGTTAATAGAACCTTAGGTACTCTCCTGCGTGCATTCATCAAAAAGAACTTGAAATCATGGGAAGATTACTTACCTCATTGTGAATTTGCATACAATCATGCTATGCATTCTGCTTCTAAGTTTTCTCCGTTTGAAATTGTTTATGGGTTCAATCCCATCTCACCTTTGGATCTAATACCTTTACCTGAGTGTGAAAGGGTTAGTATGGATGGGAAAAAGAAAGCTGAGATGGTTCAGCAGATTCATGAGCAAGCTAAGCGCAATCTAGAAGAGAAAACTAAGCAATACGCCAAACAAGCCAACAAGGGAAGGCGTGAGATGATCTTTGAAGTTGGAGATCAAGTATGGGTTCACTTGAGGAAAGAAAGGTTTCCAAAAGAGAGGAAGTCTAAGCTAATGCCGAGGATTGATGGCCCTTTTGAAGTCACCAAGAGGATCAATGACAATGCCTACAAACTTGATCTGCAAGGTAAGTACGACATAAGTGATAGCTTCAATGTTACTGACTTGATCCCTTTTGTTGCAGATGAGCCAGATTTGAGGACAAATCCTTTTCAAGAGGGAGGGGATGATGTGATCATGGACCAACTAGCTAATGGAGATGATGAGGATCTGGATAAGCCGACTGATGGAGATGTTCTAGTCTTGCCACAAGGACCTATGACTCGATCAAGATCAAGGAAGCTCACGCAAGTTATTGGAGGATTGGTTAAGATGTCATGGAAGCAAGAGGAATGTCTTGGTAGAAGCTTGATCAACCAAGACACACTTATCACCATTCAAGCTACTTCACCATCAAGCTGATCATCAACTAGGCAAGCAATCTATGTGTGCTCTTTTTCCCTATCTTTGGTTTTGTCCCAATGGGTTTTCCAAAGATAGGTTTTTAACGAGGCCATAGATTTGCTTCTCAAAACCCTTAGTTGATGATCTCGATCCAACCTTATCCCGGATCAACCTTATGTTATATTATGTCTTTCATTTCATGTTTTCAAACTTGTCTTTTGTTTCTATTTCCAAGAGAGCGTGTGCTTTTACTCTCTTGATAGTTTTCGAGAAGCTTGGAGTCTGTTCCAACTTCTCTTATATAAGTGTGCTTTGAACCCCTTTATCAAGAATAAATTATCTTTTTATCAAAACCTTTCTTTGTTCTCTCTACTGCTTGTCCGCGAGTTGTTGAGTGTTCTTGTTGGTGTGTAGTATCCAGCAACCCAAGAGTGTCTATCTCGGTGTGTCATATCCGATCTAGTCACTTAGGAGTATCAAGGAGCCTTTCCGCAGCCTCTTGTGTCACCAATCGATCCACAACCTTGTAGAGCTTGAGTCTTTGATTCGTTCTAGCAAGGATCTATCCCATACTATCCAGAGAAGCAATCTAAGGACGTATTAGTCTATTTGCACCCTTTGCTCAATAATGAATTCTTTCTCCTTGCTTTCTGCTCAGAACCATGAATTATTTTCTGCACAGAGATGTGGACAGTGTATATGCTTTTGTAATGGGGAAGTTTATATGTCTACGGCACCGTTGCTAAGTATCTTTCATGCTCGCATATGTATTTTTTAAGGCCAGCATGGCTGAGTCTAGATTATACATATCAGCTGATGGAACCTGCAAAATGAAGAGTGATGTTCCAATGTAGTGGATGTAAAGTTTGTTAGAATCGGTTTTATTATAGGCTTTCAACTTAAAACTAATTGGTGATAAGTGAATTGACCATAACCCTTTATATATTATGTAAGTTTCTCTTGAATTTTCGATGTGGGATATTTATCCTTAATATCCCTCTTCGAGATGATGGCTCTTATCGGCGAAAAATCTCTGAAATTTAGGACATCTATACTCGGTCGAGCGAGTTTAAACGACCTTTTTACCCGGTCGGAAGGGTTAAGTATGCCATTTATATCCGGCCGGAGGATTATATTAATTAAGAGTTTAGGATATTTAGGATCTGACATCTGATATCATGTTAGAATCGGTTTATTATGAACTTCAAATCTAAAACCAATCGGTGATAAGTGGATTATCCCTAACTTTTTATATATTACCTAAGGTGCCTTAAATTTTCAATATGGGATATTTATCCTTAATAAAGTTGCAAACACAGAAATAAGAGAATCTATGAAAAATGAAAAAGAAGAAGAGTGTCTGTTTATAAGAACAGCAAAATTGAATGATTTTCCCGCTATCGAAACCAACAACACAATCCTTCACAGAAACAAGATGCACAATGAAATCCAATGGTATGTACTAACTTACTATAAACAATGTTATATGAATTTGTGTTCCAAAGATAATATAACTAAATTCAAATTGCCTATATATAATAACTTAACTCAATTTGACTTCATCGGACGTCCGCTTCCCGCTTCGGAACCGGAATCGGAATCGGAACCTTGTGGAAGCTTGCGGAATCTCGCTTCCAAAACGTTTCTAAAATATTCTCTTTAAAAACTTGTTGGAAGCTTACGATTCCGTTTTGGAATCACGCTTCCGTTTTTAAAAAAATGCAATGTATATCAATAAAATATAAAACCATAGTTTTAATCTATATAAAATAAAAAAATCAATAGTAATGAATATTGAGTTATAAATATACAAATATTAAAAATAATACTATAAATTATGTTTATGCATTGAGATTTTTTATTAAAGATATAGCACAAGTTGAAATATATTGTGTCAATTATTTATGAAGTATTAAAAATAATTAATATAACATTTTTTGTAAACTTCATTTATGTGTATTTTTACAGTTTTAATATAAAATAATTTCAAAATTATTATAAATGAATAAATGCATTATTTCAAATTTAAATCATAAATTTTTAGTCCTAATTTTTTTTAAATTAATATATATATATATATATATATATATATTTATTTATATATGGATATACGCTTCCAACACGTACCAACTTCCTAATATTTTAAAAAATCTCGCTTCTGCGCTTCTTTACGCTTCCGCTTCCACGTACCCGCTTCCGTTTCCATGTAACAGAGGTAACAATTTCGTGTTTTTCTTAGCCACGAGTTAGATACGAATAGTCATGTTTTCTATCCTGTGACTTTTTCGTAGCTAATTGGGAAATAGCCATGATGTGTTCGTGACCATTTCATAGCTATAGCCAATTATTCTACTATTGTGGATAACAAACTCGGTTTTTTTTGGTGGTGGTAGGCCCCAGAGTTCGGTGGACCGTTCGGTTTCGGTCTGGGTGATTCAGATTATCGGATTTTCGGTGTTATGTTCAGAAGTACCATTCGGATTTTACTAATTATCAAATCGGATTCGGTTCGGTTCCTTTCAGGTTCGGTTCAGATCGGATGTAACCAAAGTTTAAAATCGTCTAAAAATATATTTTTTAAACCTCAAAAATTGACAATTTTTTTTTAAATATATAAATTGTTTACAAATCTAATTAAAAATTAGTTAAACTATCTACATTAACTAAAAAGTATTCAAAATAATAACTAAAACAAACTAAAAAAATATTTTTAATATTCTAAAATATTTAAATCTTCTTAAAATATATAAAAACATTAACATATTTAACTAATTTCGGATATCTTTGGATCCTAGTTCGGATTTCGGTTCGGTTCGGGTTATAACCAAACATCAAAGTACTAAGTTCCGTTCGGATATTTTTGTATAACAGTTCGGATTCGGTTTCGGTTTTTCCGGTTCAGGTTTAGGTAGGTACTTCGGGTTGAGGTAAAAACTCCCAGGCCTAGGCGGTGGTTTCATCTTTTACTTGGAAATGGGAACGCATATCTATAGCCCCATCGGGAAGGACCAGGTCTTCTCCCCTTTGCATGTGGAGTTTAATAACTTGCTTTGGGAAATGAAAAACGCTTTGCAAATGGGATTCTAATCTACGTCTTTTGCATCGCACTGCCTACAGGTGGTTAAGTTGATCAGTGATGAAATGGAAGGAAGCATGGAGACAACTCCCGTTCAGTAGATGTTCTGTTTTGGTCAATCGACAGACAAGTGAAGAATAGAGTAGTGACCCTAAAGCAAGACAAAAGGATGGTTAATGCTTATCAAAGCTGGATTGGGTTTGTGGGAACATAGGAAATTTTTATAAAGTGTTTCATTGTTAGAAACCAAGTCATAAAACAAAGTAGCTCATGCTGTAAACAAGCATATTTTTCTTTTGAATCTAATTTAACATTCTATTCAAAAAAAAAAAAAAGTTGATCAGTGATGAAGAAGATTGGCCTTACATGGTCTCAAAATGGAAGGATTTTTTTTTGTTAGCTATGAAGTGTCTGCGGCTTCGGCCTAAATAATTTTCCCAATTCAGGGAAATAGCTCTTTTTTTATACCTAGACAAGGTATGAACCCCTCTTCAATTGTGTTTCGAAGCAGTAGCGCAACAATACCAATGTTTGCGCGCTTAAATCAACTGGGCTACCAACTGGATTTTACTCATATAGTTTAGTTTCGTCTTTTACTGTTTTCCGCTTTCTTTCATCTCACAAAAGCTTAATGTATGCATGGACCTTCTTTCCAAACAAGTTTACACACAAAACTCTGTTTTATCCCATGTAAATCTTCGATTCCGGGTTTCGGTAGCTTTAGAGGCTAACCTGTTTGAATCAAGCTAATAATACATGTAGTTGCTGTTTAAAAAAGAAGACAGAAAACAAGATCTGGGAATAACAGAAAAATCTTTGAGTTTTCAAAATCTTTTATACCACCAAACCGGGACTCAAACTTATCAGGTATATATGGACAGATCTTAGTCAACTTTAAACAACTGTCTACACCAAATCATGTATATATGTCAGACTCAGTCTAATCCTATATGTATAAACCGAACAAAAAACAAGGTACATATACACCGAACTCACAGCATATCCAGATCCGTTTTCCGGCCTTACAGTAAATCTTAGAGAAATATTGTTTGCTGGGAGGTACACTAGATTTTGTGTTTGAGTCGAGGCATTTAACATGCCTTGCCATAAACTAATAACTAGTGTTCTAGAGTCTCTAGACCCCATATTGTTTTCGACTCACATGAAAGTTTCGAACACTCATGGTCACATGTCGGCAGGAGACATGGAGGATATTGACCATTGAGCCATTTCCATTCCCTCCTATTTAAAATCAATTTTCAATTACAGTTTGGAAGATATTATAGACGGAGTATGAATTTTCTTGGTGAATGTTGATTTTTGCTTTTGTCTTCAAGCTTTTAAAACAAGAAAGCTTGTAAAGATGTCAGAAGAAATTGTGTGGTCATTTCTAAAGAAAAGTACAAAAAATATGTTAATAATTGTAATTAATGATCCATCAATGAAAAATCAAGAAAACAAAAAGTACAGTAAAATACGAAGTTGGGTAGTTGCATTTCAATTTAAACTCCATGAAAATGGTCCAATTTCTAACATAACTATCTTTTCTATTTCTAGTTACTCTCGTCAATGTCATAAATAGTCCAGTAGTTCCATATTCAGCTAACAAAGCTTAAGAAGAAGACTTCAAAAAGAAGCACTCAATACACTACAATCAGAGCTCAAGAGAGAGAGAGAGAGAGAGAGAGAGATAAAAAGAGAGAAATGATGTGTAGCTTGAAAATGGTCTCTCCACGGCCTCCAACGACTCTATTCCAGTCGAATGGAGATGGGTTCCCAACATTTCTTCCGAAGGAGGTAAAAGACATAAAAGATCCATTCGCAAGAGCTCTGGCTCAAAAGATTGTACGGATTCCAGTTCCTCTTCAGGTTTCTCCATCTTCTCTCTCGATTTTAGTTCCTTAGTTTCTCGACTTTTAGGAAATCAAAATAAAAATGTGTTTGCAGATGGAAAACTTTAGAGGCTGTGTAATGAGTAGCTGTATCAAACCAACTGTTCAATTACCGGACAAAAGTCCTGTCGTTCTTCTTCATTGTTTTGACAGGTTCGTTTGCCAACAAGACAAAGACAATTCCATGAGCTCACTTACTGAGTTTTTTTTTTTTTGGCTTAGTTCGTGTCTTGAATGGAGGCGTGCGTATCCTCTGCTTGAGGAAGCTTGTCTTGAGACTTGGGCTATTGATGTTCTTGGTTGGGGCTTCTCCGATTTACGTAAGATTGGCACACCACTTACTTTTACGAAAATTAAATTATATTCTTGAGAAATCGTTTTTAGAATACATGATTTGTGATTACTACAAAAAAAAAATTTGATCACTTCTTTTACAATTTAAGGAGCTCACTATTTATTCTGTTTTCAATTTCGAAAACTCACTATTTTATTTTTGTTTTACTGTTCCAAGAACTCAGCATTTATATATCTCAAAAATAACTCAGTACTACTATTTTTATTTTATTTCAAATTCAAGAGCTCACTTATTTAATGAATATTCTAGAGAAACTTCCACCATGTGATGCAGCATCTAAGCGACATCATCTATTCGAGGTCAGCACTCACAATACATTATAAGAAAAAAGATGAATATCGACTGTTTACTAGTGTACTGCCGACAAATACAATTATGTGGTTAGATATACGATATTGAGTTTTCCTCTTGGTTAATCTGTGTTCTTTGATTTGAATTTCAGCTTTGGAAAACATATATCAAACGACCAATGATTTTAGTTGGACCAAGCTTAGGAGCAACTGTAGCTGTTGATTTCACTGCTACTTACCCTGAAGCTGTAAATTACTATTTCCGTTAAACCAATTTTTATACATTTCTCAGTCACAATATCCTCTTCTTTTCGACCAAAAAACATCCTCTTCTTTATAACTTTCAGGTTGATAAACTGGTTCTCATTAATGCGAATGCGTATTCAGAAGGAACCGGTGCTCTTAAAGATTTACCAAAATCAATTGCTTACGCTGGGGTTTGTCTGAAAAAACTCTTATTATACTCAATAGTTTACTGACAAGGACCACAAGGTTGATCATAAATATAACTTAATGACACATTGATCTTGATTCCCAGATTTATAAGAGTTAAATATATATATATATATATACATTATATACCATCTAAATCGTTCAAATACTAAATCATAATATTATTATATTTGTCTATAATTCCCATAATCTCAAGACTACTACTGTTTGTAAAGTATTTTAATAAATTTCACACGATTAATTGTTTTAGGTTAAGTTGTTGAAGTCATTTCCTCTTCGCCTTTTGGCCAACGTATTAGCCTTTTCATCTCCCTTGTCAGAGAATATAGATTGGACTAATGTAAGATCAAGTGTCCATTTATTTTTTATTATTCCACACGTCAAATTGATCGTTAAAAAAATTGATTGTTTGAAAATAAATGTTTTTTTTTTTTGCTTAGATTGGCCGGTTACATTGTCAAATGCCGTGGTGGGAAGATGCGATGGTCAACTTTATGATTAGCGGAGGCTACAATGTTGCTTCACATATCAAACTCGTAATGAAAATACTTCACTTAGCTATTCAATCCTTTTTTTAAAAATCTTTTGGCTGTAATAACGCAGATCAACCACAAGACGCTCGTTATATGCAGTGAGAATGATCAGATTGTTAGCAACCAGCTTTCAGTTGTAAGTTTCGTTAATCTCAAACATTGAATAGTTTGGTCCGGACCGAATCGCGAAATTTTAAAGTTTTAACCGGCTAGATCGGCGCGGGGTTTGAAATACTGATTTTAACTGTCATGAAACAAAATACAGAAATTGTTGTGTGAGCTACAAAATGCGGTTTTCCGGGAAGTACCAGATTCCGGTCATCTTCCACATGTTGAGAACCCTAAACAGTTTGTGAAGCTGATATCGGATTTCGCCAGTGGAAAACTTAATTGATTCTAATATATTGTAACGATCTGCTTCAAGCTCATGAAGTGGCTACAAAGAGGGAGTTGTCACCTTATATACTATGAAATAAATACAAATAGATTAGTCTAGCTTGGGCTTGGGATGGCTATAGAAACATCTCTGTTATTATTTTCGTAAGCTAACTAAGAGAATATTCAATATTGGTTTTTACAAGATCGTAAGAGGATATAAAAAACCTTAAAGCCTTCATTGTTTTATACTATGAAATACTCCAAGATCGTAAGAGTATCTAAAATCTATACTATTAAAATAAAAATACAAATAATAAATATCTCTTAGAATTACAACTTTTTTACACCTTTATGCCAATGAAGTAATTAATAAACCTAATTTTAAGTTTTTATTGTCTTTTTCTTATATACTAACTAGTAATCCGCACCTTGCGCGGAATGAGATTATTAATTTTGTTATTTTAAGATATTAAAACATTAGTTATGTTTACTTTGGATATCAGTTCAGTTTTGGGTTGTTTTCCGGGTTTTAATATCCTATTATATACCTACATTTTAAAATCATATTTATTTTTGTTTGTTCGGTTAAAATGTTTGAGGTTTTTGGTTTTCTTTTTGTTATAGATGAAAGGCTATTAGTATTTGTTTGGTTTCATGTTATATGAATTTTAGACAATTTTAATGTCAACCAATTTTTTATTTTAATTTCTAAACAAATTCATAATAAAATCAAATCTAGATCATTGTCGAAGAAAACAAAAGAAAATTATAAAGACAAATATTTCATTCTAATTTGGTTGATGGTGAAATAAAGATTTAAAAATAAAAATATTATATATAATGTCTGAATTAGAATCCTCACTTGCAATGATATTTCGTTATGCCGCAAGCAGCAGATTACTGCTTCCACACACGTATGATTTTCACCGTAATATTTCACATAGACTTAAATGGTTTCAAATCAGATACAACAGTTATCACAGCCATTTAGAAGAATGAGTTAAGTTTGCTTAGGTCTCGCGTTTATGTTATAACTAAAAAGAATAGGAGAAGTGAGTCTTATATAGGTCTAATAATCTTAATTCAAGTCACATTGTATCTCTGAAAAATATGAATTAAATGTCATATGTTTGTACCTTGCTCATCACACTTTGATATATATATATATATATATATATATATATATATATATATATATATATATATATATATATATATATATATATATATATATATATATATATTGCCATAAACTACAGGTTTGAAATATATGCAAATCTCCTATCGTTAATCAACTTTGCCAATCACTCAATGTAGCAAAATATTGTCCAAACACACATGCAGCAGTTCCTTCGGTATTACAAACACCAATTTTGTATTTCGGTATAATAGTCTTAACCATAATAATATAAATTTCGTGTACGACAATTGATCATTTTCAATCTTTTAAATACAAAATCTTGCATGCATGAATAATCAACCTCACAGAACGAACTCCAAAATGCAAAACATCAATAAAATCTTGCACGTAGGATCATAAGCTCTGACTGAAACAAAAGTTGTGCCCTGTGTTGAGAACATGATTTCTTAGCTGACAAAATCTTGCACGTAGGATCATAAGCTATGACTGAAATAAAAGGTGTGCCCTGTGTCGAGAACCAGATTTCTTAGCTGACAAAATCTTGCACGTAGGATCATAAGCTACAACATCAACAAAATCTCATCCCACATAGTTTTCGAGAACTTGATTTCTTAGCTGCTTTTAGTTACTAATTAGCAGACCTTCTAAGTTTTTTTCTGGGCAGTTGAGTGCTTCGCAACACTCCATATCTAGAAAGTGGTCTTTGAATAGCATTGCACGTGAAGCGATTCTGCCGATATAAGCTTTTCATCAGTTTGAAGCTCTACTCTCTTCCATTCGAAGACAACTTTAAAGCTTCAGACTCTAGAGCATTGCTTTCATTTATAGTGAAGGGATCCGCTGCGTTGATGCTATCTCTCTCAGCGTTACTCGTGACCAACATTATTAGTCTTATATAACGCGTGCTGGCTAGTCGTGCTTGAACCAATTAATCCACAAAGAAGCATCTATAGCCGTTGCACCAGACTGAACTCATAGAAGCCTTTCAAAGTAGCAGGCTCTCTTGAATGGTAGTGGCCTCTGTTTTGTTTTGGAGAAAGCACTCTTGTTGAGCTCTTTATATATGTTGCTGGTTTTTTTCGGCCTTTTTTAAGACTCACTTTCTCTCCTCTCTCGTACCTTTTGTCGAGATTGAGATATCTCATTTACAAAAATGAATTTATAAAGTCTTAAAAAAATTAGTTCAATTTTCTGCAATCGGATATGCGACTTGATATGAGCAAAATGAGCTTCTCATCATGTCCATTGGCATGAGCTAAATGAAAACGTGGTTGTGTTTAATTGTAAGCAAAATAGGAAATATTATTGTGAGAAACTCTATTAAGAAGACACGTCAGCTTCCGTATTTTTAAAGTAATGTGATGTTGTCACGTGTCCAATGTAGTGTGAAAGCATTAAATGACAATGCTTATTTTTAATATATATGAGATATACAGTAAAAATAGAAGTACATATAAAAATTATCCTTTAGAATTACAATTTATTTACACTCTTATGCCACTAAAATAATTAATAAACCTAATTTTAAGTTTTTATTGTCTTTTCATTATTTAATTCAATAAAAAAAATACTTCCTATGATATAGCTTAATAAACCACAATATTATATGGATTAAAGTAAATAGAATATTTGTAAATTTGAAGCAAACTGTTTTGGAAAAACAAGATTTTGGTTTGATTGCCTTATTTGTTGGCAGCCATTTGAATTATAACGTATTAAATTTTCTGATAGAATTTTGGATACTCATAATGTTATTTAGTCCCACAAAATATTTATAAAATCTATAAAATTTCCAAAATATGTAGTCGCCAGTTTGCCTTAATTTTAGATACTACGCAAACTGAAATAATTTCAATATTTCAATTCATGTTCGTTTTATTAACTAATCATATATTACTCTGTTTAATATAGAATATAATTGCAAAAACTCATTTATTATTAAAACAAAAACGTGTATTCATTTATTATCAAAACAAAAACGTGTATTGGATACCCTTAAACCGGTAGAAACCGAATCTACACTTTGGGCTGAGGCACAATATTGAATATCCAAAAGAGGACTCCACAGGTAGAGAATACGATTCTTCCGTCAATCCCCAGAAGATGGTGTTTTACGGATGGTTCCTAGAAAGAGAATGATATTTTTTCAGGTCAAGGTTGATACAATATTTTAGAAAGATTTGAGGGTTTGATGGGGGCAAGGAATGTCCGGACGTCCCTCTCTCCTCTTCATGCGGAGATGGAAGTTTTACTATGGGCAATGGAATGTATGAAAAACTTACGATAATTTCAGGTTATGTTTGCAACGGATTGTTCTCAATTGGTGAAGATGGTTTCAGAACCAGAAGAATGGCCAGCGTTTGCAAGTTATTTGGAGGATATAAACAGCCTGAAAGAGAGTTTTTTCCGAGCAGAGATTATCTATGTACCAAGAACGCAGAACAAGAAGGTGGATAGCTTAGCCCGTAGCGCTAGGAAGGCAACGTCATTTGTAGTTCACATGGATCAAGATCTCCCAGTGTGGTTCACAGAGTCAATATGAGTCTGTAATGTTGATGACAAAGAAAAAAAAAACAAAACAAAAACGTGTATTAAAATCTATACTATTAAAACATAAGTTATCAGCTATCATCTCATGTGTGATTCTTTTCATTTAGACCACCCCTTAGAAATTGCTTTACTAATTTTGGGTTTTTTTTTTTAAATATGACTCAAAGCAAAAAGTTAAACACAAAACTCACCCATGATTTTTTTAGAATTTTCATTTGCCCTATTCACTCATAAGTTTGGCTTATTCACGAAAATGTCATTATTTGTTTTTTTTTAAATCGAGTGTTTTACTCTATTACTATCAATATACCAACCCACATAGAATACATATCAATATAAAAACCTTTACACCAATAACAATGAAAAATTAAAAAATTGGAAAAAATACATATCAATATATCAATAACCCTCTCCTCTTATTTAACTGCAAGTATTCGCTAACAAAATTCGCATCAACTTTTTCTAAAAGTTAATCTTTCCATCAAAAGCCTGTCCGTTAAATCCCCAATTTGTCGGTGTCACATCCATAAAATCTTTCGTAGATCCATCACTGGTAGTGATCCTAAACGACAAGCATTGTCCGGTCATAACAACACCACTATTCCAAATCTGTCCCCAGTTCTTCTGCATCTTAATCCAATCGGTTTTGGTTCCCTTAATACACAATTCCTTAATATCTCCGGCTCCTCCTACATTGTACGGCAAGACCATAACGAAATGAGGGTTTCCCTTGATTTCAAATTTGACACCTCCGGTCTTGGTACAATGAACACGTCTGTATCTAACTGGGACAACCCCGGCTTTGTACTGAGCGATTTTGAGGAACATTGGTTGGGAGAGATCGAAGTGTTTCTGTGGTGGGTTGCACCAGCTGTCTTTCTTATTGCTGGGATCGGGTGGACAGAAGTTTGTAGCTGTGATCTTGATGCTTCCGGGCAAACACCACTGTGGACTATTCGCACACTTGATCTCGTAACATGCCCCACAAGTGTAGCCATTGTTGAATAGTGCGGTGCTTAGTGCTGCCGTGGCTAAACCGAAGCCTTGTTTGTGTAAATCACCATATCCACAGGCTCCCTCTGTTAATGAAATGGGACAAGTGAGTATGTATTTTCATTTTGTAAGATTTACAGCTTCGGTTTGTTTGTTTGTTTGCATGTGTTTACTTTTGCTTTATATGGGGTTTCTAATTATTTTTCTAATTTTGATTTGTCAATTATAGTGAAAAATCAAAATGCATTTACAATTTACAAACGTATTTATAAGAAATTTAAAGTTTTATGCCACACATATTTATAACAGAAATAGGTGTATATACAAAAAGAAAGGCGTTTTATAAAATGTAGCCTAACCAACCATATAATTATAATAATAATTATAAAACTCAATTCCTATTTCTCCCTTTGGCTCGAGGTCAAATATTGAGTCTCATTTACTACGTGTTCATGTTGGTTAATGCATAAAACTACATATAAATAGTACCTGCAAAATTTACATTTTATACAGGTCTTTGAAATTAACAATTCTACTTACGATGAGTTTGGCCACCATTGATGTCACCGTAAAATGTGGCACGGGCATCTAGCCAACCAGCTACGGGTGCGTGATGACCGTGACCATGACCATGACCATGACCATGACCATGACCATAAGTCATGGGCACGATCCATATTACCATTGCCATCATCAAAACTTGAACAAATAATATATTTTGTAAGAGCTTCATGATTTTATCCTTCCTTGATTAAATTATCTTAATTCTTAGTTAGTAATGATTAGTATAGATGGAAATGTATGTATATATAGGCTGATAAATTTGGGGATTCTCGATGTTCTCGGGATTCAATTCGATTTCTGCGATGTTTTTTTTTGATGAAAGATTTCTGTGATGTTGCTGACACTAAGGAAGGTGCTTTTGTGGCCTGTAGACATATTTAGATTCTCTAACCCTAATAAATCGCTTTGTCAGGTCTTTGATTGGTCTGGGACTAAAATATTTTATAACATATATATTTTTGTGTAACGCTAGTTTTATTTTTCATTTTTCTCTTACACAAAGCGTTCTAGATTTATTATTTAGTTTGATGCGAAAATTAAGCTTAAATGGGCATGGGATACTCATGAGTCATGAGATGTGCTATCAATGTGATAATCTCTCATGAGATACTCCACTACTTATTTCTCTTCAAGTGTTAATCACTCTTTAGATGCTCTATTAATTACTTGAAAACATAGGGATCAAAGATAAGATTCGCAATGGCCGCTAAAAGTGATCTGAGAAACGCTTATGATGATACTGAATATTAACTCCAGATCTGGTCAGTTGCTATTCAATCTACTGCTCTTCGTTCCTAATCTGTGTTGCAATTGTAAGTTTTGATTCGATTTTCTTTTTTTGCATAGAGAGTTTCAAAAACAATGGTGAAGATATATTGTATTGGAGGTGGATATGTTGGTGGTCCAACAATAGCAGTGATCGCACTCAAATGTCCACACATGTATATTGTAGGAGTCATTGACATCTCTGTCCTACCTATCAACGCATGGAACAGTGATCAGGTTCCCCATCTACGAGCCTTGGCCTTGAAGAAATCTTCATGCAATGCAGAAGAAAAAAACCTCATCTTCAGTTACTGATGCAGATCTGCTTCTTCTCTCTTTTACCAACTGAGCTATCCCCTTTTGTGACCATTCATATGTTTATTTTTACAGGTACGTTGGTATTAGGAAAGTAAGCAAATCTCCTTCACAGCTCCTATAACTTAAATCTGGAATAGCAGAAGGCTTCAGCTCACTATCACGTAGTGAAGTCTATCGTGAAGAGGTCAGATAAAGGAAAAAAAAAAGGGAGTGAACACAAAATCTATTGACTTGACTTACATTAAAAGGAGAAAAATGTTTTGAAACGTACCAAAGGCCTTTGCATAACCACACAAAAACATCATTACTGCAGATTTAAGAAACTTTGACTTCAGAAGCTCAATAAGCTAACATGCATGACCCACACCAAACTAGTATCATAGGAGGTTGGACTTTCTCAAAGTGGTGTATAGCACAAAAACTAGAGAGATGCTAATTAAGAAATGTGTACACATCATAGAAAGTACCAAACTAGTAAGGAAGGGGATGGCAAATAGAACAACATGGAATCTTTGTGATAATTGAACACTTCGCTAGCCAAGTGCAAACGAGTATTCTTAAGACAAACTGGAAGTTTAAAAAGCTAATGATGTCCAGTTTCATCATTAATAAATTTACTAGGTGGCCACCCAAATGTTCCTCCCCACAAACCAGCATACTCTTGGTCACCTTCACTGATCGGATTTTTGACTGGCAGTTTATAAAGGAAAAACGTGCTAGGTCAATTTTTGGCCACCCTGGATAAAGACTCCTCACTGTAGAAGGCTTTGAGACTAAGAAAAAATGTGTCACCAGAGCTAATAAAGCTCTGGCAAGCTACGCATCCCCCATGGAAGTAAGCACTGCTCTTTTCCCAATTCTTGTTTAGGTCTCCCTGCGCAAGATTGTAACAAAACTCATCATCTTCGAGGTTCATGTTCTCCCAATATCTACCAAACTTGTGCATTTGGTTCTGCGTTCCAATGACATCCCTTCATTGTCTAACAACGTGGGAAATAATTTCCCACTTAATGGTTCAACTGCATGTAGACATACATGGCCTTAGTTCGAGCAAGTTCAATCCATCGCTAGCATGGAGCTCCTGAAATTTAACCCCACCCTTGTCTTCTCTCTTAGTCTCACTACTGCACAACGTCTTCTGCTCAACCTCGAGTGAGAGCACATTGCAACTCTTTTCGATGCCCGTAACAGGACCAGGATACAACAAGCAACCTCCTTTGCCTCTTCCATGGAGGAAAAACTTAGTGGAGCCATCAAAACCAGAGATTATCTCAAACACAGGTGACCACGTAATCCGACCTTCCTGAATCCCCAAAGGACCACCTTCTTGCGGAATGATACGGCAACCAACAACAGACAAGAAACCAGGCATCACGTAAACAACATTCCCAAGCTCAGGAACTTGGTTCACCCAGACCCCAATAAGAGGCTTCATTACCTCTACAAGAAACCGTCAAAGAGTCTTGTAAGATGAGATCCCTGTTCGCCATTGGACAATCTCGGACAAAGGAAGAACCTGTACTAGCTCACACTGGGCAAGCCAGATATTCTCGGAATGCGCAAGGACAAGGTCGTAGAGGCTTTTGCAGCATAAGCTTAGGTTGTAAACGTCGCTTGGAGAAAGAAAACGAGGGATAGCAACAAGAGAAGCAGACACGTACCAAATGATTCCGACCGTAAATGTCCGATCGTCATGATATGATGATACTGAGGAATCAGATCTCGGTTTGAATCAGAAAGCACACGAATCAACTTTTCATTCACTCATCAAAAGGAGAAACGACTTTAGGTTACTTAAGAATCACAAAGCAGAACTAGCTAGATTGGCTTAAGCATTTTTCCGCTTAGGTGCATAATATTAAATATTAATATAATAAATGTGATCACTGCATATGTTTTGTAATAATTTCTAGATTATACGTATTTTATATATGAAATTAAAGAAATATTTAGTGGTTTCTAATTATAGTTTATATATACTATATAAATAAATATAGAAGTGTTAACCAAGAATATTGAATTATAAGCAATTTCGATAAATTGTAAACCAATATCATGTTATAAAAAATTATATTATATCTTCTATTTTAACTTAAGAAACTTATGCTAATAAGAGAAAAAATATGGAGTAAAACGTATAATCTGAGAATAAACTGAAAATACTATTTTCGATCGGGTTTACTTAGATTAAAGTAAATTTTAATGATATTTTATAAATAATATGCATATTCTTAAAAAAATATATCATATCAAATAAAATGTTTAAATAGCTATAATGTATAGAAAAACTTAAAAATAACAATTAAAATCTAAAATCAATATGAAAAACACATTTAAAATTTATTCGCAGATTTTATCACTCTACATCTTCATCACTTTTAAAAAAATAAATTATATACATATTAGGTAAAAAATTATATTTTAAAATATAAATTTCATAAACATAAATGTTTCAACTATTTAAAGTCTTCAAAATAAATGATCATGAAATAAAATTTAAACAAAGTGAGAAGTAGACAAAAATAATATCTTGACGTGAATATTAAACGTTGTGAATCTTGTAATTTATACGTTGTAGAGACGACAAAAGAAAAAGATGAGAGACGATACTTTATTAACCTTTAATAAATCTTATTTTTATTTAAAAAAAAAGAAAAATTAATTGTTTCATTAACAAAATTTTAGCTTATATACGAACCGGGGTTTTTGACGGTTCGATAGGAATTTTTAACTGGTTCGATTTTAGTTGAGTTTTAACATTAACTCAACCTGAATTATTTTTGGTTCATGGTTCAATCCGGTCCAACTGCCGGTTCGGTCGGGGTTTAAAAACACTGGAAAAGTAGTGATTTTAGTAACATCAACAAGTTTAACTAAATTTTATCTACGTGAAAACAGTCAATAAAATGCCGAAATAACATGCTCTTACCAAAAACACAACTGAAAAATAGTATCACACTCAGAAAGCACAGGCCAGCAGGGCAATAAGACGTTGAAGGAAGAATCCGCAATGATTCCTTTTCAAATGAGTTGTTCCGAACTCAGTTAGTCCACTACTATCACCCAAAACTAAAATTAAAAATCAAAAATTAAAAATCAAAAGTTAGAAACTAGAAAAACGATCATCCCCTAAATAAGATAACAAAACAAATATTCAATGTTTAATAACAAAGCATCATGCAATGTATTCAATATGTCATGTTTTGAATATCTTTCTTTACTCTAATAGCAGACAGAGACCATTAAGAATCTTTCCAGCTGGTTTCTTACTTTTTTAATTCATTTTTTAAAAATTAGTTGGGACGTCGTCAACAATTATTAAGTGAGAGTGGTTACTTCTTAGCAAGACACTTAAGATTACTTCTATCATCAATTTGATCAACATTTGTGAGATTACTTACTCCATCGTCAATGGCAACAAACGTGATCAAGATTGTCCAAGTCAGCCCCTCTACGAACTCGGCACTCGGCTCTCTCAATTCTCTCAGTCTCCCACTAACTCTCTTTGACTTGCCATGGAAAAACTTACCCACTATGCAACGAGTTATCTTCTACAGACTCCATGAGTTATCAGCCGAGTCCTTTTACTCCCAGATCTTCCCCAAGCTCGAGCGTTCTCTCTCCATCACCCTCCACCACTACTCTCCCTTCGCTGGCCGCCTTACGTGGGACGCTCAAGATCCAAAGCCTTGCATCCTCTTCTCCCAGGGCGACTCAGTCACGCTTACCGTGGCAGAGACCGACGCAGAGTTCTCCCGCGTTTCAGGAGACGGACTGCGTCCGGCGGCAGAGTTACGTTCCTTTGTTCCGTCTTTGAAAGCCTCAGATGATTCTGCATCTGTCCTTTCCGTGCAGATCACGTTTTTCCCAAACCAAGGGTTCTGCATCGGCGTCACATCGCACCACGGTGCTGTCGACGGGAAGGTATTTTTGATGTTTATAAAATCATGGGCTTACGTTTGTCGATTACAGGAACATGAAGCTACTAAGAATCTACCCGAGGAACTAACTCCTAGTTTCGATCGTACGGTCATCAACGTTCCGACCAGACTGGAGGAAGAGATCTTGGGAATGTCGGCAAAGTACAGGAACAACAACATGAGGACGCTGAAGCCATCCCCGGCGCCTGAGATAACTGCTGATACCATCCGTGCCACGGTTGAGCTAACTCGAGAGAACATAGAAAAACTCAAGGAGCGAGTCAAGAACGAGTCAACTCGGCCACTCGAGCTGCGCTTGTCAACTTACGTCATTGCTTTTGCGTACGCTTGGACTTGCGTGGTGAAGGCATGTGAAGACGGTGCAAACAGACCGGTCGGTTTGTTGGTCGCAGCGGATTTCAGGCACCGGTTAAGTCCGCGAGTTCCGGATACTTACTTCGGGAACTGCGTGTTTCCAATAGGTTTGTTCGGATATGAAGCGAGGGAATTTTCTGGAGAAGGTGGTTTTGTCAAGGTGGTAGAGATCCTAAGTGATTCAGTAAATGGTTTGGACTCGGGAGAGATAGAGTCACACTGCATGAACTATGTGGATGGAGTGAAGAAAATTAAACCGGGTGCACAAATTGGGGCAATCGCAGGGTCACCCCGGTTAGAGATATATGGAGTAGATTTCGGGTGGGGCAGACCTGCTAAGACTGATCTCGTGACCATTGACCGCACCGAGGGATTCTTCTCTTTGTCAGAGAGGAAGAATGGGCAAGATGGTGTGGAGATGGGATTGTGCTTGAAGAAGAGTGAGATGAACATCTTTCTTTCTTTATACAAAAACGGCCTCTAACTATGCACCATTACGTATGGACACTATTCTTGGCTCACTCTTTGAGATTTATAAGAATCAGAACAGAAAACTAGTAGGAATCTATTAAAAATGAATGGGAGTGTATGAGTTAAGAATCAGTTGTCTATTGTTTGTTCTTCCTCTTGTTTTATAATTTGAAATCACTTTAACGCTTTTAGAGCATCAGCAATGCTAGAAACTTTTTTTGTTTCTTAAGGTAAAAAGTAGGTTAAGAAACTTTGTTAAGAAACTTGGTTAGAAATGAAGATTATTGGTAGAAACCTTTTTTGGTTCTTAGTTTTAATTTTTATTTTTTTAATTATTTGTGTAGCAAATAAAACATATAACATAGATAATTGAAAACATAAGAAAGTACAAAGTTAAAAAAAAAATTACAAAGTTGGAAAAAACAATTACAAAGTTGAAAAAACATTAAAAATGCAAATTACAATATTTTTATTAAATTCATAAAAAGTTAAAGATAAAAAGTTATTATTCATCTCCAAATTTATCCCATAGATGTTCGATCAAATCATGTTTTAGTTGTCTATGGACTGGTCTATCCCGAACTCTAGCTCGATTCGATATCTGAGAGGAGATCGCCTCGAGAGAGAGATAACGCCGACACTGAGAGGAGAGAAGAGATATCGTTCGTATCACCGTCGTAGGGATACAGAGGCCTCGATAAGTAGACTTTGAGGGGTCGATTCGCCGTTGTTACAACCGGAACACGGGTTCGGTCTCGAGAGATACAGATATCGCACGGGAGAGAGACAAGGGAGAAAAGAGAAGAAAGAAGAGAGAATGGAGTTGATTTGTTTTGCTCTTTCTCACGCGTTTTTCTTTCTGTCTCACCTAGGTGACACGTGCCTCCACAAACCACATATAAACGTTTCTTAATTAACAAACAAAATCTGCGTTTATAACCATTTTTGATTTAAATTCACTCTTTTAATTGCTAAGAAATCTCGCTATATACAGCGATGCTGTTGCTCTTAGTTACTCCGCTTAAATTAATATTAGTTGCATTTATTTCAAATCAACTTAGTTCTTTTTTTCTTTAGCTCATCCAAGAGTTGCCACTGAGTTTGATCACAGATGATTGACTCTGTCGATCATTTCGGATTAATATTAGTTCGTTTCTTCACACCTGTGTTTCACTTGATCATCCTTTTAACTTCATTTTGAGTCCTAGCTTGCTTTATTCTTTAATGGGCATTTTTTCTAGAACACCGAAGGACTCCTTGACATTAACTAAGCATGGACATATAAACCAAAAACCGAATTCACAAATATTCGAATGGTTTCTACCTTTGGAAGATCTATAAACTTGGGAATGTGGAAAATGAAAGAGATGGTTTTCTTAACACTATGAAGACTAATTCTCATGTTATTTGCAACCCAAACAAATATCTGAAACAACTAAAGAAAATAAATAAGTAAAGCAAAGAAACTCATGGATGTCGATTACATGTATTTCCAATTTGATATTCTGGTTTGGTTTGATGACTTGCGTCTTTGTTATGTGCTCCAAAATATAGGTAGAGAGACCAGGCCCGTGCCTCAGTTATAGAAAAAAAAAACGTTTGCTTAGGGCAGCAAAATAATTTTAAAAATCCAAGGCATCATTTTATTTAAGATCAAGGGCATAATAAAAGCATGAGTTTTTATACTATAAAAAGGTTCTGTGGTAGTTAAGATAAAGAAAAACATGGATTTATGATAAAACATGATTCTTAAGTTACAAAATATAGATAATTGTTAATTACTAATGAATTGGAGTAATTAAAGTGGTTAACAACAATAGTTTTGAATGTATTTTCTAAAATATTTTAAAAGTTAATTTTATAAAACTTTACTTTTGTTTAAATATGACATAAGAAGCATTACTGACTTAGCTATTTTATCTAAAAACTAATTAATAAATTTAACGATAAAAGTTTAATTAATAATTTTGTGCAACAACATTTTTTTTATAATTAATATTTTCTTTTTTAATTTAATTTTATATGATCCTATTCTATAGTAATTTATACTATTATTATTATTGAACAGTATGTATTTATTTTTTATTATATGGTTTAATGATTTTAATTTTTAATAGCATCGGACAGTGGTAATGAGTAATGCACAATCTAGTGAGCCTGAAAATAGAGCCACGCACTATCTAATGAGCCTGAAAATCTAAATTTTTGTTGTGAACTCTAACAATATACGCGATGTGCTTTGTGACACTGACAACAGTGCAAAGGTGTTATTTTATTTATTTGGTGGTATTTCAGAAAAATTTCCTATGATGGTTTTTTTAGTTTTTTTTCTTTTACCAAAAAAGCTCAAAAATTTTCATTAAACGGTAAATACACTTATACTCATAGTGTTAACTAATATATATACTTATGCTTTAGAGTTAAGATGTGAAGTTTTGATAGTGAGGTTAAATTTTTTTAAATAAATATTAAAAATAAAAAATAAAATTTTTAAAATACTTTCAAAAACCATTTTCGAATTTTAAAAAAGAAATTTGAAAAGAACAATTTCAAAACAGCTTCAAAAAGAATTATAAAAAGTTCAAACTTGAAAATATATAATCCGATACTATACAATTTTTATTTATATTTATATATCTATAATAAAATTTCTCTTAGTCTTTTTTTTTCTTAAAACTCTTTTGGTGATAAAAATTTAAAAATACTATTTGAGATCATTGTCGTATTTCCTAACCTGCTCCATAAATTTAATGCATGTCATTCAATAAATAACTATACTTTTATTTGCGTAATTCACAGAATTTATTATCTCTTTAAAAATATTATAAATTTAAATGATAAATAGTATACTAAAAATTACATTATTGCACTTTTATGTATTTGTAGAATTTCAGTTGGGATCTTAAATTTTTGATTATAATATGAAGCTGTATTTACATATTTTACGTTTATCCACGTAAAAGAAAATTTTAATATAAATTCAAAATATGTTTATGAGTTATAATATGTGTTATAAGTTGTAACATAGGATCATATTTTTTTAGTTTTAAATTTTTTATAAATAAATATAATTATGTTAGAACTGGAAAATCGGTTTATTAAACCATTTTGTATTACTGTAAATTCATTTTTTTGGACAAATTGTAAATTCATTTTTAATGTTAAATAATAGTCACATAAAAATTAAATTAGTTCCAACCTGAACTAAACTGAAAATCTGATGGAGCTTCATTTTTAGTGTTGTCGGAGAAGAGCCATGTCCGCCGTGTCTTTGATAGAACGACAGCAGGTAAAATGGAATAAACTCACGTCTTTATTACCCAAACTAACCGAAGCTCTTCCACGCCTTAACAATCTCTTGAAACTCTGTGCTAACTCAAGTTATCTGAAGACTGGCGAATCCATTCACGCTCATCTGATCGTCAAGGACCTATTATCTCGACCTGAGGACGCGTGGCAGATCAACTCTCTGATTAATTTCTACGCTAAACGCGGGGAAGCTCATCGTGCACGCAAGCTGTTCGACTCAATGCCTGAGAGAAACGTGGTTTCTTGGTGTACGTTGATGAAAGGCTATCAAGATTCCGGGTCCGACTCCGAAGTTTTAAAGCTTTTCGAAAGCATGCTCCTTTCTGGGGAACCGCAACCTAACGAGTTTGTAGCCACTGTAGTTATCAAATCTTGTTCAAGCTCTATGAGAATCCAAGAAGGTAAGCAGTGTCATGGATGTTTTCTCAAACATGGTTTGACGTCGCATGATTATGTACGTAACACTCTTCTCTACATGTATTCTTCATGTTCTGGAACGAGAGAGGCTATCAGATTACTTTTGGATGATCTTCCTCGTTGCGATCTTCTTGCTTTCAACTCCGCTCTCAGTGGATACTTAGAGCATGGTGGTGCTTTAGGAGAAGCGCTTGAGGTTTTGAGAAAGATGGCTGTTGAAGAAGATTTGGTGTGGGACGAAGTTACGTGTATGTCTTCTTTAAAGCTTTGCTCTAGCTTCAGAGACTTAAACATGGCTCGGCAGATTCATAGCCGAATGGTACGGCTTGGATTCCACTGTGGTGATGTTAATGTAAGTGGTGCACTCATAAACATGTATGGCAAATGTGGTAAACCCTTATACGCTCAGAGAGTTTACGACGGCACGCACTCTCGAAACATCGTCTTGAACACGTCCCTCATGGATGCTTACTTCCAGAGCAAGTCTTACGAGGAGGCTCTGAATCTGTTTGCAAAGATGGAAAATAGAGAGGAGGCTCCACCTAACGAGTTCACCTTTGCTGTTTTGTTAAACTCAGTCGCAGAGCTGTGTCTTCTGAAACACGGCGGTCTTCTACACAGCCTTGTCGTGAAATCCGGTTTTAGGAGCCATGTAATGGTTGGCAACGCGTTGGTTAACATGTACGCCAAGTGCGGCAGCATCCAGGACGCGTGGAAAACATTCTCAGGAATGAATTTTAGAGATATTATTACTTGGAACGTAATGATATGTGGATTCTCACATCATGGACTAGGGAAAGAAGCGCTTGAGGTCTTTGAGGAGATGATGGTAGCGGGAGAGGTCCCTAACCGCATAACTTTCGTCGGCGTTTTGCACGCTTGTAGCCATATGGGTTTCGTGGAGCAAGGTCGTTACTGCTTTCACCATTTGATGAAACGGTTTAACGTTGAGCCTAATTTGCTGCATTACACATGCGTCGTTGGGCTTTTGAGCAAGGCTGGATTGTTTGAGGAGGTTGAGAGTTTCATGAGAGAAGCTCCGGTCCAATGGGATGTTGTTGCATGGAGTTCTTTGCTAAACGCTTGTTACGTTCGCCGGAACTACAGTTTAGGGAAAAAGGTTGCGGAGTAGGCCATCGAGATGTATCCGAACAACTCAGGGATTTACATATTGTTATCTAATATCCACGCCAAGTCAAAAGAGTGGGACGGTGTGGCGAGAGTGCGTTCTCTGATGAAGGAGAGGCGAGTTAAGAAGGAGCCTGGAGTGAGCTGGATAGGTATACGGAACCAAACGCATACGTTTCTCTCGGAGGATAACCAACACTCGGAGATTGTGCTGATTTACGCAAAGGTGAAGGAGGTTTTGTCGAAGATTAGGCCGTTGGGGTATTCTCCCGATGTTGCTGGGGGTTACCACGATGTAGACGAGGAGCAGAGTGAGAGCAGCCTCTCTTATCACAGCGAGAAGCTAGCTGTGGCGTATGGTCTGATGAAAACGCCCGAGAACTCGCCATTGTACGTGACTAAGAACGTGAGGATATGTGGTGATTGTCACTCTGCGATCAAGCTTATCTCGAGGCTCTCGAACCGGTTGATAGTTGTCAGAGATTCCAACCGATTCCACCATTTCAAAGATGGTCAGTGTTCTTGCTGTGATTACTGGTGAAGACTTTTAAGTTGTCAGTCATTATTTTATAGGTGTAAATAGTGTCTACTAGTTAAATTTTTTTTTAGGTTGCAGGCTTAACCTCTTCATGTATGTGACATAGTCTATAGTAGCTTTTGGTATTAAAGTTTGATAACTCTGACAGAAGTGAATAGATTTGTTACTTCAGAAACTATAATTTTAGCAGAGATTGTTTTCCATGAACTTCACAAATCCATGGAAATCGATTCTTCCATCTTTGTTTCCGTCAAACGAGCTGATCATTCTCCTGCAGTTATCAAGGTTAGATCCTTGCTTTAAGCCAAGGATTGTCAAAACTCTCTGTAAATCTACTGGATCAAGAAACCCATCTCTGTTTTCATCAAAGACATCAAAAGCTTGCTTCACTTCCTCCAAGCTCGGCTCTTTCTCTTCAAACAGATTCGAAAGCTCCTTGGCAGTGTAACGTTTCTGAAGTCCTAAGCTTTCTGGGTCGGTGATAAGTCCTAAGCTTTGCATCACCATCTCTGCATCTTCTATGCAAAGACCATCGTCGTGTGAGATTGAGCTCTGAACCTCGAGATTTTTGCTCTTCTTCTCGGAAACATATTGTTGGTGTTGAAGAAGTGGGCAACACCTGGAGAAAAGGATCTGAGCGAAAGAAACCCATCTGAAAAACACGTTGAGGAAGGTATCCACCAGACCAAACAAAGGGAAAGCAGAAGAGTGTTGGCTTTGGGACAAGGAACTCTTTTCCATGGTTATAAGACAGTATAAGTGGTTTACAGTCATAAGTTTGGTTATGTTCCGAAACTAAAAACTTAGCAAATGAAAATGAAATGAAATGTGTGTGAAGGAGATGTGGGAGATATGAGTGTTATATATAAATGCATGAAGTGAGGAAGGTGCAGCTGTAAGAAGTGACTAGAAAAGAGGAAACTCACAAAGAAACTTTGTCTAAGAAATGAATAAGTAAAAGTTGAGTGGGAAATTTCTTGTGCTGCACCATTTCATGGGAGTTGTACTTTTGGACATATTTGAAGGAAAGTTTGATCAGTTTTCTATTTTTATGATTTAAGTGTATTTATTCTTGACATATGAAAGGTATCATCATTGTTAATAGGGATATCACGTCTCGCTTTCATCGTGTCTTACCGTGTGATACATTTCAGTTTTAAAAATACTAGTTTCAGAAATTTACAAATTGTCATGTTTTTCTTTTACGGCAAACTTGGGGACAAGATCATTTTTCTATGCTTAACCTTTTCGTGCAAGAATATGCTTAGATAACTGTTTTGACTGTTATTTCTTAAGCTAGTCAATGTTGTTCGATCGGCTTTTGCCTTGTCTAGTTAAGGTTGTCGTGTAAGTATTTTGCGTGTTTGATTCCGGGATTGTAATAGTTTTTTTCTTTTCTTTTCGGGATTATAATAGTTAGGCCATCAGCTTTTGTTTTGAGATTGTACTCAATCAACTGCCAGCTTGTGTTATTGAGATGAAAGTAGTGGAATCACCAACTAATTTGTTTCGATCATATGTATCTGGTTTTAGGTTATCAATAAAATTTGACAAAAAAATAACCTTTTTCAACTGAGAAGCCAACTTTAATGACTTTCAAAAATGTTTATAAACCCCAATCCCAACCTTGACATCAAAGAATACTCACCTATCTCCCCCCTATCTTTCTTTCTCTCTTGTTCAGGTTTGTACACTCTAGTAGCCCCTTTTCTAATGAAGAGTCATCAAAACATTTTATTTTCAAACAACGTGATACTTTTCCCTTTGGACCGGAGTATATATAAGCCTGAGACGATCGTAGCCTGAAAACATAGAAGCAGTTAAGTCTCTCTAAGATATATATAACTAATTTCCACAATTAACTATAGTGATTTTCTTCTCTTCACAAAAAAGTACTGATTGTTTTCTCACCATGATTCATGACTTGGTTGACTAAGACAAACACGAATTAATGTCACAGTTGCAACTAATTTCCTTCGTAATTTCCAGGAAATTGCTAGTGAACAAGATTGAGACTGAGTGGCTTCCTCTTCTTTTGAACTCTGTTATCTTTCTCAAATCAAAATTTTCTTAGATTGGTTGTTTTGGTCAATATGTGCTAAATCATGAAGAGTGCTTGAGGAAGAAAAAAATTTAAGAGCAACCCAAAAGTAGGGCATTTTCAACGTAATTAGAAAAATAAAATTGCAAATAGTAGAATCTATTTAAAATGGTTTTGTTACACAAAAAATCTAAATCTACTATTTTGATTTTTTGTTATTTTATAAATAAATTAGATCGTTTCAGATTTGTATTAAAAGGTGTTTTCAGTTGTACATTCGAATTTATCACAAAGATATTTTAAATATTCTTTTAATTGGTATTGTAGATAACTGTATTCATAAAAGATGACTGCAAAAAAATAAAAATAAAAGATAATCTAAAAACTAACCCATTTTCAAATGTTGTGGGAGATACATCTTTCAAAAGTTCAATTAATTCAACAAATCATAATATAAGAATAAAACTTGAGCATCTCGATTGAACTTCATAACTAACAGATATTCTTCCTCAAGTTTTGTGCCATGTCAAAGTCCCCATGATGAATATCTTGGCAGGCAGTTCAGCAGCGGATGGAGAGAGATACGTAATTCTTTCTTCACCAAGATCAACATCCGTAATATACACAAATCCAGCAACAATGCTGCAAAAATTTATACACAATTACGGATTAATGACTACTTCATCATGCCTTAGGTTTAGTCATACAAAGTTTGGAGATAACTACCTTGAGATAATGTGATGAGGCTGTTTAGCGTATGAGATAGCCAGAACTGTATTCACAAGATCTTTGTCAATCAACACAGGTGTGATCCTCAAAGGTTCAGTAGACCTTGACTTCTCTAACAAGGCACCGATTCGATAAACTTGCATATCAGTGAACTTGGCGGTTTTGGTGTAGGCCGTGAGATTGTTTGTGGCTCCACTGAAATATCTCTGTGAATAAGAAAAGCAAAATCCATTTGCTTTAATCAAACATATTACATATATAGAAAGAAATCGCCAGAGCTAAATATAATTTACCTGAATGCTAATGTTCCTCAACATTTTGCGAAAATCCGACAATCTGGAGAAAACTCCAGATGACCTCTCAAGATTCAAGATTTGTACGTTTTTCTTGAATTTGAAAGCTTTGTTCAAATCATAGACAAGTTCTGTTTCCTGCATATGGCAAAAATCAATGAAGGGCAATCTAGGTTTCTTGAATTACTTTAAAGCCAGAGAAGAGGGCTTTGGTATGTTACTTGACCAAGGACGATGACTAAAGATGCATTAAAAATCCTTATTGCATGGAGAAGCAGCTGCATTAAGGC
The DNA here is from genome assembly GCF_020379485.1 of Brassica napus. Classification (NCBI taxonomy): domain Eukaryota; kingdom Viridiplantae; phylum Streptophyta; class Magnoliopsida; order Brassicales; family Brassicaceae; genus Brassica; species Brassica napus. The sequence goes on from NC_063437.1 coordinate 11,552,029, forward strand.
TAGCAAATTAGTATGCGGTTCATAGCGAACATAATCTCTTTTTGACATAAGAAACTAAAATTTACCTGATAACCAAGACCACTTGTCCATCCCATTGTGTCAATCACCATACCAGAACGTCGAGATTCGGCGTTTATAGCAAACTCTTCTTCTAATTCTCGAGCAAGCTCTTCAACAAGGTACTTGTACAACCTAACGTTGTTCCTGAGAGTACAAAAAAAGGAGATAAAGAATATGAGTTTCAAGTTTAGCTCATTTGGACCTGAAGATTCAGAATTTGAAGTCAATTACGTCGCTGTGTTGTGACCAAAATAGTGCACAAGGGCCTTATGAAGAGGTAGTCCTTCAACAGGATCCACTGGCATTTCAACAGATGTAGCAGCAATAGTTCCTGGTATGGTTATCGAGCTTTGTCCGATATTAAGGTCAACAAAGGTCGGTTTGCAACCATCTTTTGCTGCCCAACTAAGAAGCATTTTGGCTAATGTGCTCTTCCCAGAGTCAGTATCTCCGACAATGATAACCCTTGGTCCCTTCATCATGCGAAACCGTACAAATTAACAAAACCACAACTCAATGTTGCTACATGGATATACTCAATTTTTAGTACGGAATAATAAAAGCACCTGTGAAGAAACATAATCTCTTGTTGAGGACGTAACCCGATGTCTTTGTACTTGTAGAGAGTTGTGTATACTAAGATAGCTTACCATAGGTGTCTACAACGGGGGCATTATTAGTAAACATTTATAATACTGCTAAATTATATGAACAAATTGTGGATGAAACCATAACCTTACCTCAACAGATGTATTGTCAGTCTCTGTGACGCCATCTATTTCGAGTGTTGCACCATACCACGTAAAGACCTGAAAGGTGAGCACTCATCTTGATGAGATGTAATCATCAATATTAGAATTTACTTTCTATGCAACCAACTACCTAAAGCTCGAACTTTTCAGAGCTAACCCACACGGACAGAGGATGAATGCGACAGAAACTAATGAAACCACCCATGAAGTAAAAATATTCTGAAAATCTGGTTGTTACAAATTAAAGTTAGAGAAAGAATTGTATTAAGTTTAAAATTACATAACCATATAGCAGATGGAATTTTCTTTGACGCTGCCTAGCTATTTCTATTGATAGTCGAGATCACATCTCATCATGTCAAATAAAAAAAAAATTGTGACGCCTAACTACTTGATATGTAACTATATAATCATTATAACACATCAAAAGGAAAGAGGACGAAGGTGATAGAATCTCAAGAACCATAACAAAAAAAAATGAAAATGAAAACTTGTACTTGTTATAGAAAGAGTTGTACTTGTATCTTATGCTTTTTATCAAAGAGGATGGATAATTCCCTCTAGTATTTGTATTCAAGAAAGTTGATGAATGAAAGTTAGTTGTGTTTCAAAAAAAAAAAGAACATACTGCGAATTGCTGGAGAGGAGGAAACGTGAGCCAGACGTTTCGTAGAAGCTCGGAACCAAAAATCTCAACTTTGCCATGGAGCACTCGGAGTTTGAGAGGCGAAATCTGGGGGACTTGGATCCTTATTTCGCTTTGTTTCTCTAACGTTACTCTTCTTACTTGAGGACTAAACTCAGTAGCACCCGTAGCCGCATCACTGTTCATCGACAGACCACAGTATGACATGTCTATCTCTAAAGGTGACATAGACTTTTTTTTGAAAGAAAACAGCTTTGATATCCTTTGTTTAATTTAACTATCAATTTCAAGAGTTAAGCAAAAAGAAAAAAAAACTATCAATTTAAAGACGCTCCGTTTTCTGTAAGGGAAGACGAGAAGTTTGTAACTTTTTTCGATTTTCGACGTGTGAGAGAAATGCGAAACGTTTTCATTCAATACCATTATGGCAAAGACGATTTCTAGTTTTAAAATGATAAACTAGATTTTGACCCGTGCAACCGCACGGATGTTTGTTTTCACATTTCTATACATAAATTATTGTTTCAGAACATAAGTGGTATATATTTTTAATGTTAATTATATACTTAAATATTTATATAACTATTTCAAATAAAATAATTTTATAATTTACATGTTATAATTAATTAATTGTTTAAACCGTATGTATTTACCACTTCTTATTATATATTTATCTTATTGTATTTGCATTTAGTTATTAAGCAAATTGATATATTAATGAAAAAATATATTTTAAAATTATTTCGTATTTAATTATGCTAAATTCGGACCCGTCTTTCAAAACTGGATTTCTTTTTACCAATATTTTTATGCTCATTCATTTTAGATAATTTATTATTGTATATATAAAAGTCTAAGATATGTTAATTTTTAGACATGTATTATATAGTTTGTTAATTTTAAGCTGTTCTATCATCATATTATATTTTAAATAAATAGTTTATATTTATGAAAATAAAATTTATAAATTTATCAATTGAATATAATTTTATCATATTTATTTTAGTATAATAATTATATTTTAACATGATCATGACTATAAAGTAGATAAAATATGATATAATTTATTTATTTTCATTTTTAAACGATAACTTAAAATACATTAAGTTATTGTTTAAATATTTTTACACAGATTTATTAGAATTTTTAAAATATAATATATAAATATATTTATATTTAAAATGAAAATATATTATGATTAAAGTAGTTACAAAGATTTTATATTATTAACTTTAAAGAAATACATGTTAATTTTTATACATGTATTATATAGTTTGATAACGTTAACCCATCTTACCAACATATTAGATTTTATTTTTGAACATAAATATTTTATAATTACGAAAATAAAATATATAAATATATAAATTTAATACAATTTTATTATATTTAGCTCAATATAATAATTTTATTTTAATATGATTGATTATGATTATATAATAAATAAAATATTATAAATTTTTTTTTATTTTTTATTTTATATAACTGAATATATTAATGTATAATAATATTTTAAACTAATTTCGAAATTAGCAAAAATATTTAAATATAATTTTGAAAATGAAGATCTTGTAAAAATCTTTTTAAACAGATTTGTTAGAATTTTAAAATAAATATATTTATATTTAAAATGAAAAGATATCAAAAGATATTATGATTAAAATATTTTAAAATTTTTATTTATTATTAGTCTGAACTAAAATGTAATATGAATTTCTATGAATAGGTCCATTAGGTCCATTTTTTAAAAAATCACACATGAATAAAGGTTGTGACTTCTGTTTTAATATATAAGATGATTATTCTTTTCATTTAGAAAATAAAACAAAATAGTTTTCGCTTATTTACTCTACAGTCTAATCTTTAATTAAAAGCATCTTTAATCGTCCAACTTTACTTTATTTTTTTTATAATAAGTTAAAATGAATTTATTTTATAAGAGCATCTCCAAAAAAAACTCTATAACTCTAAATATAGAGTTTTTTGCTCTCCAAAAAGGAACTTCAAAACTTCAAATTTGAAGTTTTGAAGAGTGAAACTCCAAATATAGAATTTCACTTTTCAAAAAGTTTCATCTTTTTATTTGCATTTTGGTCCTTACAATTATACATCATATTTATAATTCTTAAATATTTTTTTGTTTATTGTTTTAATCCTTAAAAATTTTATATCTCATAAATATTTCAATTTTTTTTATAAATTTAAGTTTCACACATGAAATTAAATAAAAAAAACTTAAAACAAAATATATAATATTTTAAAACTAGAATTAAACAACAAGAATATTACAAAAAACCATAATAAAAACTTATTAAAAATACACATGAAGACATAATTATTACTCAAATTTAAATATTATAACAACACTAATAGTATGGTAAATTTACACCGGAACCTCCAAAATCTCCAAAATATTGTCCAAACAAATTTTGTGTAACCGAAGATGATTGTTGTTGTTGCTCTTGACGCATTTTTCGTATGATTCTTTCTTGTTCAGATCGAATATATTCACGAATATTAACATCATCGATTGAAGCTAAGTTTTTTAGCAATATTTTATTTTCCTCTATTACTTCTTTAAAAGCTAACTTTTTTGCTTCATTTTGCAGTCGTAATCAATCATCTCATGACCTTTTTCCATGCTTGTTGTACTTTCGTTTAAAAGATCAATGATTTTTTCGTTTGATGATATCAAACTATCAGCAGCCATATTATGAAGATATCCGATTTCAACAATTGTTGGCTCGTAATCTACAAATAAAAAATAAAGAGAATCATTTCTTACTTTGAAATGCACTAGTTGATCATATATGGGAGCATTATGGAAATAATTTTATGGAATAATGTAATATTTACTTGCAGTTTAATATTTTAATTATGTACTTTTATTAATAATTTTATATTTTAGTATAAGATTTTTTTAATTAATATTTCTGTAATATTTATATATATGTACTAGTTATTTATAGAAGTTTTATGAATTTACATCAACTATGACAAATATAAGGACCATAGTGTAAAATATAAATAATTTTGAAGTTAGGTTTGAAGTTTTACTTTTGGAGAAGAACACATTGAAACTTCAAATATAGAGTTTTGGAAACTTCAAAATAGAGTTCCTTTTTGGAGATGCTCTAAAGAGAATAATTTATTTTTATTTTTTATTTTATTTTATTTTAGTTTTTACTCTAAAATAAAATATTATTTTTCTAAATAAAATATTGTTTGAATGTAATCCAATTCCATTATAGAGTTATTATATTTTGAAAATAATAGAATAATATATTGAAGATGGTTTTAGAAGGAACATTGACATGGAAACTGTTATAACCACTAGGGATTTTTCCGGGCTACACCCGGATTTTCGTATAAATTTTAATTTACTTAAATATGATTAGAAATTTTTTATATACATTATGTTGCAATCAATTTTAAAATATCAATCTGGTCGCAATTTAAAATGGTTTGTATTTATTCATTATCCGGTGACTAACAAATTTAAATTAGAAACAATTTGTTGTTTGTTTATTTATTGAAAATCATATATATATATATATATATATATATATATATATGATAAGTAATATGGATAAAAGTTAATTCAACTTAATTATGATTCAAAAATACTTTTAATCTCATTTTTAATGTCTGGTATAAACCAATCGTAAAATTTATAATTGATTTAGATTTTTTTTTGTCAGCAGATGCAGACTTTCTTTTGACCTTAGAATCAATGAGTTCCAATACCAACTAATTTAGATTGAATCAAATTGATCCTACTTCAGATAATATTATTCTCCAAACCAGGTCATGAAAACACATTATAGATTAAAAAAAAGACCAAAGAAAACTAAATAACAAACTTTGTAAACAAACCATGGCCAAAACATGATATTTAAATCATATAAACCAATAGTGACTCTCAAATTAAGAATTTTGGCCACGTCTCAAAGACTT